>NW_026862945.1:0-58450 GCF_026571515.1 Ruditapes philippinarum
ATTTCAGATTATTTTCTTATTGGTTTGTCCAGAATATTTTTTTGCAAATTCGGGCTAGTAATTTATATATTTATATAAGTTGTGTTTTTCCATCCTCCATCCATAAATGACATCATAATATTAATAAAAAAAAATACTTTCCTGCAACAGCATGTTATAGATTCTACACCACTTAATAATCATATTAAAGCTGTATTGTTTTGTTTTTAATTCTAATAATATGTATGATTAATAAAAAAAAGAAATAGCAATGGATTTCGGAACGCTAGAGGTAACATTCTGTATGTCTGATCTTACGTTTCCAAATTGAATTATTTGCATACGATTGGACAAGTTCAAATGCTGTTTCAGAAAAGGGAAAAGGTTTAATTTTTAAAGTTTATAAGAAGGTCTAACAGTCCTGAACCTATATGTTTGCCACTATCAATCTCTTTTATCCAAGAGTCTTAAATATGATTGATCATGAGGGCCGTATAGCATAAATGTTTATTTCGAGATCCTGATTGCTTATTGTATCAAATATTGGAAAAGCCGTAACTGATAAACATTATGCCGTTAGATATTGTAAGCAGATATATAGTTTTATACAATTTAATATAACGCGATGTTCTTTTGATTTTGGAAGGTCATTTGTATACTGACGAGGAAATGGCCTTTTACAACACATGAACGTGCAGAATAAGCATGAATGAAAACGTTGTCTACGTTATGCGTTTCGGCTCATCATCTTTTGGCATATGTATCGCTTGTAACGGGCAGTTGGGCTAACTTAAGTGTTTTAAGTTATTATTTATAGAAGGTGGTCATCCCATTGTATGTTATTGCTGAGAGAGTAAATACTTTCACAAAGATAAAAAGATAAAACTTAGAACTGTAACATATAACCATCTGCCGCGTGAATGGTAAGAGAAAAAAATATAAAAGAAAATAACAATTACATGTTGTATTGGCTGATTTCTTACATTTTATCATCTGTTACTTTACAAATAAGGCAAGTGCAAAATTAGGGTTTGTGAGGAGTAAGTAAATAAAGGATTATTCGGCACAAATGGATTACTTGTAGGAGAATATTAAGAACACAAACAAAAATTAAATATATAAATTATGCTCTTCTTCGGAGTAAAATTCAAAAGGTTTCAAATCGTTCACGACGCGAAATGACCTTCGTCTGAAACAAATTTTTTATTACTTGTAGAGACTAGAACAGTTCAGCAACATAACACACCTGTATACCTGCATAATTCATCTGTTCACCTGTATATCTGATATCTATTATGTAACCAGATGACCGGACGAATTAAACCAAAACGAAAACGAGACAAATCTTCTCCGAATCAGTATTTTAAAGCGCATGTAAAGAGACAAAAATATAGACCAATTACTGAGAATAAATCAGAACCTGAATCTTCAAGTGAAAAATTTTATACACCTACTGCTTCAGAAATTTCAGAATCAGAGTCTGATTGTGATACCAATTTATCAGACATGTGTTCCAGAAAAGATCTTGAAGAGATCGTAAGCAAGCTGAAACAAGATCTTATCAACGACCTTAAAAAGGAATTTGAACTTATAGTTCAATCTCAAACAAAGGAATTAAAAGCTGAAGTTTCGCACTTAAGAGAGGAGGTGGCGTACTTACGAAACTGTGTTAAGACAGCAAATCATGAAACATGAAAACGACGAATTGGAGCAATATGGTCGACGCATGATGCTAGAAATATCCTGTATTCCAGGCGACACAGGTGCTATAAGTGAAAATGTCGAGAAGAAAATAATTGACTTTTGTGAATCAAGTGAAATTGATGTTAAAGCATCTGATATAGATAAAGTGCACCGACTAGGTAGATGGAGAAATGACGCAACGATCAACAGACGAGTAATAGTGAAATTCACAAACTCAAAGGCACGCTACAGGCTATACAGTGCAAGAAAATCCTTACCAAACGGAATATTTATTCAGGAGTCTTTAACTAAAAAACGTCAACAACTGGCATTCTCTGCAAGACAACTTAAAAGAGAAGGGAAATTAGTGAAAACCTGGATCGCTGGCGCAAATATTCACGGAACAATGATGATAAATGGCAACGAGAAAAAGGTCAAGATTATGTATGGATGATATAGAAAGTATCAAAGCCGGTGAAGAACCAGACAATTTTACACCAGTTTATCCATGAACAATAAACTGTCTAACTGGACACGTGGTAATGTTTATTTATTTACCCATAAACTGTCAAATGCATACACGTGACCATATTTGTTTACATGTTAAACGCATTCAGCCAATCAGATTTTTGCTATTTTTATATCGTGTATATGGATTTTCCAGATATGAAACAAATAAGCGTGAAAAATCGTCACATTCTTTGTCACATAAATAGTTTCTTTTTAAGGTGTTATTTTAGCCTTCGCTCACAGAGACTATGTACAAAATTATAGAAATTTCATTTCTTTTTGAATAGACTAAATTGGAAGTAAGACAAACAGGCCAAATACAAACTTATTTTTTGGTTTAAGTAGATGTTTATATACATTTTTATATATTTCTTATTTTTGTTGTTATTATTGTTCTTTATTCTATTTTTCTTTGTGTTAATTGAAATGAGAAATTTATCTTTCTTAAAAAAAAACAATTCCTTAGCTGAAATCGACTTAAGACTACTTTCTTGCCTTCATTTTTTAATTATCTGTTTAGTATTTCTGATCGATTTAATACAGTTTATTTATCTTGGCCTAGGGTTAAAATATACACACAGTATAATAATTACTGACCTGTAATAGTGGCGACCTCATTGCTTCTAGTTGTATTACATACGGGTACATTTAATTTCTGGCTGCTATAATTATATATGCACAACAGTGTGTAAATTGTTTTTTTAAGCAGTATTTTTGTGTTTCTATCTGTTTTTGTTTTTTATCAACTTTACCAGTTTAAATTGTTTTTCTGTGACATAATTTTTCCTCAGTATAAACTTTAAAGTTAACTACAGGTAACACTATCTACACTTATTTATAAGAGTATTCCCAATAATTAAGGGAAGAAATCAAATATTAATCCTATCAGTTAAAAATACAAATTATTAGAATAACTACTATTAATAAAAATCAAGGTTAATGCCACATTTCCATTCCAATATCTATGTTAGTTTATGTTTATTTGATGTTAACTTATTTTTTGTATTTTTCTATTGCCATGTATTTTTTGCCACTATACTTTTGCCACTGCCCAACCTTGATTTAGTAATTATTGACACGCATACCTCATTGATGCTCGCCAAATATTATTCTTATGACTTATACCCATATGGGTAATGATATTATGTCTTGGCGAGCATCAATAGGATCTTTCAATAATAGTCAGCAGTCTATGAATGTATATATTGTCAAGTCTTCAAAAATGTCAACGATTAACTTATGTTCGTTATTGTTGTGTGTGTTTAACTTGCCTTTCCATTTTTCATCAAAATATTAGAAGCATAAGAAACAAACTAGATTATATAAAAGAGAATTTTTCAGATATGGATATTTTGTGTTTTACTGAAACTAAGCTAGATGCAAATTTTTTAGACAGTAATTTACAACTTTCGGGTTTTGACAATTTCTATCGTAAAGATTTAACGTGCCATTCTGGAGGTTTGCTTGTTTATGTTTCTTCTTTCATAAGACCAAAACGACTATTTAACTTAGAATATCTTCTTCCTGAATCTATTTGGATCGAATTCAAAGATAAAAATCAATCTTACCTATTATGCACAATATATAGGCCTTCCCACTATAAAGTTGATTTCTGGGATAAGTTAAATAATTGTTTAGAAATAGCGTTAGAACATAACCAGCGTTTAATAATTGTAGGGGATATAAATGAAGATCAAATTAATACAATAAATCATAAATTTAAAGATGTTCTTTTAGTAAATAATATGATATACATTATTGAATGCCCTACACGAATTACTCAAAATACGCAAACTCTGCTCGATCCAATTGCCATAACAAATAATATCCATGTTTTTGACTCTGGCGTTTTCGAAACTGTTAGCGAAATCAGCGATCATTTAGGAACAAATATTTATTTATCGGTAGAATTTGATTTAACTAAACCTTTTAAAACAAAAATTTGGAATTATAAAAAGCTGACTTTGTAAAATTAAATTCATTGATAAGAAATACAGACTGGTCCTTTATTCAAAACAGTAATGATAATGAGGCGTGCAGTTTATTCACGGACAAATTTTTATATCTAGCGAAACAATGCATTCCATCATATTATGCACTTATAAGGCCGAAAATAAACCTTGGTTTAATAGTAGTATACGAAAAAATTTAAGACAAAGAGATAGGCTCTTTCATAAAGCATTAAATAGTTATAAAGCTTCTGATTTGATAAAATATAAACACTCTCGAAATCGAGTAAATAATATGAAAAAAATGCTAAAGAAATATATTATAATAATTTAGAATTTTCATTACACGATATGAGCAGTTCTAATCCTCGTGAATACTGGAAAATAGTTAAAATGCTAGTAAAAGATAATACAAATGAAAATGAAATCATACCTTCTCTTAAAAATTGTAACAATACTTTCTCCTTATCTAATATAGATAAGGCAAATACTTTAAATGAGTTTTTTAGTTCAATATCCTGTGTTGCTGATACAAATATAAAACTTCCACTATTTACTTTTAAAACTAATTCACGGCTTGAAGATTTCATAATTAATGAACAAGAGATTAAGGATGCCTTATTGAATCTTGTCACCAATAAAGCTTCCAGCCCAGATGAAATCAGCCATAAAATGTTAAAGGAAACATCAGAATCTTTGTGTATTCCACTTTGTTTACTTTTTAATCTCTCATTAAATGAAGGAATATATCCCGATAAATGGAAACTAGCTCATTTAATGCCACTTTTTAAAAAAGGTAATAAGGACGAACCATCAAACTATAGACAGATTTCTTTGATAAGCTGTGTTGGAAAAATGATGGAACGTATTATATTTAAACATATGTACATGTATAATTATTTTCATATTAAGTCATTACTATTTCAAAATCAATCTGGATATTGCAACGTCACTCAACTGTTTACCAGCTTATTGATATTTATAATAAAATTTGTAAAGCTTTTGACAACAAAGAATCAACATGTATTATATTTTGCGATATTTCAAAAGCGTTTGATCGAGTTTGGCATAAAGGTCTTATTTTCAAATTAAGACAGTATGGAGTTCTAGGAAAATTGATCTCATGGTTAAACAACTATCTTTGTAATAGGTCTCAGAAAGTTTTTGTGTCTTCCCCTTTCTCTAATACTACAACATTACTTGGAGGAGTACCCAAGGGATCCGTCCTTGGTCCTCTTTTATTTTTAATCTATGTTAATGACATTGCCGTATCCCTTCTAAGTGTAACTAGACTTTTTGCCGACGACAGTTCGTTAGCAGTCTCATCTAAAGATGTCTCGTATATGGAAGAAATTCTTAATAAAGACCTTATCACAATTACATCATGATCTTGTTAATTTCAATCCAGCAAAAACTGAGGTCATGTTCTTTTCATTTTGTAATCGAAATCAACCGAATCTTTTTTTTCAATAATGTTCCGCTTAAATATGTAGACCACCATAAGCATTTAGGGGTAACATTCAGTCAAGATGGGTCATGGCATGAACATGTATCTATAATAGTATCCAAAGCTGCAAGAATTCTTGGTTCGATGAAAATGCTAAAATTCAAGGTAAAAAGAAATACTCTTAATAACATTTACATATCTTATTTACGTCCACATTTAGAATATGCATCTTTAGTTTGGGATAATTGTAAACAGCTTGAAAAAGAAACGTTAGAAAAAATTCAGTACGAAGCAGCTCGCGTGGTAACAGGTTTAACTAGATCCGTATCAATTCAATATTTGCTTAAAGAGATAGGATGGGTTTCACTTTCAGACAGACGACACATTCAAAAACTAGTTTTAATGTAGAAAGAAAAATATAATTTATTACCACAATATCTTATGCAACATTTTCCACCATCTGTCGAGATGGCGTTAGAAAATCATTATGCGTTAAGAAATAATAGTGACTATATTACTTTAGCCAGACGTACCGAAATTTACTCAAAATCCGTTATTCCATCTGCTATTCAATTATGGAATAATCTTCCGACAAACATTCGGGAATCACAGTCGCTAGCTTCATTTAAAAACAAGATTAAACATTTATATAAACCTCCAGTAGTTCCATCTTTTTTCTTATACGGAGATCGTTTCTTAAATGTCCACCAAACCCGAATTAGAAACAATTGTAGCAATTTAAATAATGATCTTTTTATTAACCATTTAGTTTCAAGTCCATTATGCCAATGCGGCGCAGACATCGAAAATGCGGAGCACTATTTTTTCCGATGTAAATTATATACTATGCAAAGAAGTATACTTTTTTTGAATACCAGGTCATTTCATCCTCTCAGTAGTCAGAAATTAGACTTGCAGAAGCCGAAAACATAAGACTATTTCAAGAAGAGCATAATTTTATCAAAAGTAGTAGAAAATTTACCTAATTTTGTTTACACATTTACTATATTTATTTTCATTATAAGTTTATTAAAATACTGCTGCAAATCAAGTTTTGGTGCGTTTATTATAGTGGCAAATTTTTAATGGCCTATTTTTTTTTTTTTTTTTTTTCCATTTTACCTCATTAAGTCATTTCGTAATTTTCTTTGTTTTTTAGGTTAAGCGATTCTTTTTTTACCAGTTAAAATACATGAAATTAATATCGCTTATCTTATAATTAAATATATCAGAATTTCTAAAAATCACATTTACATTCACATGTTACCATTAAGCCATCAAGATAGACCTTCAGGGGAGGACCCTAGATAATGTTGGTATAACTTTTGGTCCAACCCTTTTGTATGTACATTATATTCATGCTTAAGATTCTGAAAATAAATCATGTACAAAATATGCAATAAAATATTTTTAAACTAAAATTCTGTTTAAGTAGATATGCTAGCGTAATCATGACATTTTATTAACCTTAGTGTTCCAAATTGTTTTTATTTTTATGTGATTTTTATTTTAACATTGCTGTCATACCATGTTTTGTCAATGCGCTCGTCTTAAAGAAACTACAAATCAATTCCCGCATGGCCCCAAGTATGTGTTCATATGTGTTCGCTTGATGCTCAATTATTTGGAACTATATTATTTATGTGGCAAACACAGACACTTTCGTAAAGCCATTAAAGAGAACTTGTGTGTATTACATAAGTAGAAATATATGCAAAAGAAAAGACGGAAGACAAAAAAATAACAATTATTTTTAGGCATGATAAACAAAAGTAAAGAGTGAATTAACATGAATTCGAATTTAATCGAAAACAATTAATCACGTGACGCATTAATTGAAAAATAATGCACCGGCGCATCTGAAAATGACGGATTTATGTCTGATTTTAAAACTGATATCCATGGAAAGATACTGGGAATTCAGTAAACAAATGACAAACTAACGTCTTAACAAAAATGTGACTGATCGTTGTTTGATTTAAACTTAAAACCATAGTTTGTTGTACTGTAACATGTAATGAATTAAAACGTAATAACCCATAGTCAAATTATTTACATTATAAATCTTATATCACTACAAACAATTTCGTTGAAATGTTGACAACATCGCATGTAAAATGGAATTATATTGTCAACAAACTGATTCAGTTTTTGAGTCGAAATAACTTACTGGCAATTGAATAAGTCTTGGTTGTCAACAATTATTTATGCAAATAGTTAATTCAATTTCCACATGTGATGAATACAGTGTCTCTCTTGGGAACCTCGGCAAACAAAACTAATTGAGGCAGTTCTATGAATAAATGTTTAAATGTTGCGGATTGTTAACCAGAGAAACATGAATATTATGATAAGATATTCATAGTTTATTTTTACATTACTACGCCTGAACGCATGAACATCAAAAATAGTTCTGTTTAGAAATAACTTTAATGAATTTTGATCACAATTTATTGTATTCAACCACGAAATTTGTAGTTTGTTTGTGATTTGCCATTGACACGTGACAAATAAAAAAGTATAGCACGGTGCATTCATGTTCGAATAATCATTATACCGGTATATGTCAAGCATACGTTAATTTTATGTCGACATATTACTGCAGTTATCTATCATGAAAAGTGCTAGATTTTGAATCTTAAACATTATTTTAACTAGAGAGATACATATAATTATGTTCTTTGTTACGTCGCAAACAAATGATATATAACATTTTTTTCACAACAAGATTTTTATATCGCCATTCATCATATAAAACTAAAAATAACAAAATAACAAAATCGTGTTTGTTCATTGAGAGTCTTTCGTCTTTGGGAAACATTTATTATCATATAAAACATTTACTCTGAACCTCATTGAATTAAGCGTGCTACTATTCCCATTCCCATACGACCATTTCTCTTGATAAACAATAATTGTCCGCATTAGAGTTTTAGTCAATAACAGATATAAGGGAAATAATTATGTCACTTCAATGTTATCACTTGAACTGCACTGTTCGCTCTTCAGCCAGTTTTGGTGTGTGTGTTTTTTGTTTGTTTTTTGTTTTTGTATAAAAATGATGAAAGGTTTTTTGTTTGATTGCAAACTTGAATTTTAAGATATTAAGCATGTTGTGGATTATCATTTAGAACTATAAACCGGTTTACATACAGAAATACATAATAACTTTTTACAAAGTACCCGATTCTTACGCCTGAACACACATGTCTTTTTAAGAAATTACTCTATAGAAATTTTGAACATTGCTTATTGTATGCAAATAAAAAGTATACATTCGTTTGTAATTTGCTTAGGACCGACCATATACACGATATCAATAAAATGCAACACTGCACATTCATGCTGAAATAGGAATTATATATGCCAAAGCGTATGTACACTTTATGTAGCCATTTAATTGTATTTATATAAATATCATGAGCTGTGCTAGCTCTTTTGTAAGTCTAACAGTGTTTGTAGGAACTCTCGTACCTTTTAGACTGTTTTTACATTTGAGATATGTTTTCTTTAGCAAAGAAATGCTATGTAAAATCAAATTACTTTTTCACACGACTTTTTTTATTGCAATTCCTTTTATACAACAAAGAATAGCAAATCTACTTTAATCATGTTTATTCATTGGAAATTATCAAGCCTCAAGAAAACATATATTTTCATTATTAATCATTTTCTCTAAACTTGAAATTAGTTGAACGTGTTATTCCCGTTTTCCTATGAATATTTCTCTAGCTAGACAATAATTGTCCGCATTAAAGTTTAAGTCAATAAAGATTTATAGTGAAGTAATTATGTCACTTTATTTTTAATATTTACTTGGACTGCACTCTGCACGTTTTGCTCTTCAGTTAGATAATTGATCTAAATTTTCCTTACAAATGCTGAATGGTTTTGTTCTGATTGAAAAGTTGACATTTAAGATAATAAGCATAGTAACGGTTAATAAAGAATATACATGACACACGATATACATAGATATATGTTAACATTAGCTTAAAGTAACACTAGATCCAGAAATTCTTCCCGCAATAAAATGTAAATTCAATACTTACACGCATAATTACCATTATTCAGATTTGATACGTTGTCTGTTCCATTCGTTTCTTGAACATGACATATTGAACATGTGTTAACGTCACAGAAACAGATAAATCCGGAAGCATTCCACATCAAATTACTCGTGTTACAAAGTGTAGTAAAACATTGAAAAGACTGAACGTGGTACTTCTATATTATGTTTGATAATATTTTATTTATTTATATATGAAATGGACACACACTTTACAATATCCCAACTACATTCTACAAACGAGATAAATTGACTGAACAGTAGAGTGAAAAGGTGCATTCTCTGGATGAGTTCATGTATATAAGGTTAAATTAAATATGCGTAATATAAAAAACGTTTATTGTCTGTAAATAATAAATTGGAATGAATTTAGATTAAATGTTAAAGGGCAATTGCAACTTCTCGGGCCTTTTAGTAGGGGATAACAGCCGAACATTCAGATTGGTTTGAAGGTGTTTGAATATTAAAAATGAAATGTTGCGATCAGTACAATAAATAGCGAACTGGAGAATTCCGAAATGCAAACATATTCAAATGAAATTATCAATTCCGTCACTTAATTGTGCTCGTTTTTTTTATTAATCGTTTTGTAGTACAGAGTGGGTTATTATGTATTGCTATACATGAATCCGAAATCTATAAATAGATTGATATACTTCTTAACATTGTGAAAGTCCGAAATTTATTTATAGACGTAGTTTGAGTTTAACGTGTCGCGCTATGGTAATAAATAACTAACTGGAGAATTTTCATGAAATGAAATGCAAACATATTCAAACAATTAGTTGCACTCTATATAAATATATAGAAAAAAATTAAGTAGGCCATTTTTTACGAATTGTTATATCATAGTATTATCATTTTGAAATTGTCTTTTCGTAGGTTCTTTCCGGTTATCTTTTTTACGGCCCTGATTGCACTTGATTACATTTTGACCTTGTATATTTAAATCGACCTAGTTCATAACTTTATATGTCACTTTTATGTTGACGTTGTGCGACAGTTAACAGTCTTGCAGTAGTATACTATTAAACCTATTCGCTGGTCAAGTCTGTCTATCTAAAATCAACCCTGATTTTCCAGATTTTGCTGTTTTATATTTTGTTTCAAGGCAATCGATTTTATGGTAGTTTGAGTGGAATGTTGATTTGCGGAATATTGTGACATTTCATTCGTCGACAATTGTAACATGAGTTGTTATAGGTTTATTGACAGGAATGTAAACAATCTCGTTGGTCAGACGAGGTTTTTGAAGTTAAAAAAATAAAATAGAAGATTGGCCTCCCAGTAAATCAATTTACAGACTTTGTTTATTTTGACTATTTTGTCTGTTCCAAAGAAAATACCACATGAACTTATAATCCTATCGAATAACCAATATTGATTTAATGATAATATAAAAAAACTATATATGTGTATCAACAAACTTATAATATATAGAGGGTATATTTTGGATATTATAGACCTGTATATTTTGGACAATATCGTTAATATTGATAGAATTTCAAGATCCTGTGGAAATAAACATTTAATATTCTAATCTCTAGCATGCGTACCAAATGATGAACAATGTCTTTCGTCCGCCCATTTCTAAATGATACCGGTATACAATTCTGGTAAACCCCAATTTATCATTTAAAAGTTTATAAGAATATCTGGTCATCAGATGTTTACTAGTTCATATTCATTTTGGTGATTTGCATCAAAGCTTTTCTTGTTTTATTACTTGGATTGCACTCTGTAACTGTTCGCTCTTAAGTAAGATAATTAATCTAAATTTTCCATACAAATGCTGAATCGTTTTACCCTGATTTAAAACTTGACATTTAAGATCATAAGCATGATAAGGGTTAAAATGGAATATACATGAAACATCAATATACATAACATAAATGTACGTTAACATTAGCATACACTACATCCAGCAATTCTTCTCGCCATGAATGTAAATTCAAGACTAACACGCATAATTACCATTATTCAGAAAGCTTACATCGTCTTTTCCATTTGTTTATGGAACATGACATATTTAGCATGTGTTAAAGTCGCAGAAACCAACATATACCGAAGCATTTCGTATCAAATTCCACGTATTGCAAAATAAAGAGAAACATTTCAAAAGTTGAATGTGATACTTCTATAATTTATCATGCTTGATTTTATTTATTTATATACATGTACACACTCTATTCAATATCACACAAATTTCACATGCATACTCAGCAAGTATTAACAAAGAAATGTTGAGTCAAAAGCCGGTCAACAATAAGCATAAGTCATTTGAATAATGCCATGTGACACCAAATTTAGAAGTTTATTTTTAAGTTATGTTTTAGGGACTAGGTAATATTTCTATATAAACATCTGTCGAACTGATGAATTTTTCATGTGCGTTATCCATACTTTCTTCTGCAAACGAGTTAAATTGACAGATCAGTAGAGTGAATAGGTGCATTGCCTGGCTGAGTTCATGAATATAAAATAATTTTAAATATAAGTTATATTGAACATGTTTATTTTCTGCAAATGATGAAATGTACGAATTATCACGCTATATTTCAAGAGGTCAATAGATAGTTCCAGAGTTTTACAATATATCGCCCCTCGCGAAAAGTGGCAGCCATTTTGGGAGTCAACATCCCATATTATATAATTAAAAATATGAAAAAATAAAAAGAGCTGATTTACATGAGTTGTAAAATGATTTTATACATCTGAAGCAAAATACTTATATGGCTCCAATATGTCAAATATTTTATCAGTTTTCATAAATATATATTAATTGAATGGAAATGACCCCCAAAATTGCGACAAGGGGAGGTAATAATTGTTATGTGAAAAACATTTGTAGGTGATTGTTGTAAAGTTGATGGATAATAAGGTTTTGGAACCAATAGATTAAAACTTCACAATATATTGTTTTCTGAGGCAACATACTGCGTGTCAAGTAAAGGATTAATGTTTCCTGAAAGAACAAAGGTAATACGAAACATTTTTGTAAAATTTAGGAAAATAGATAGCAGTAATAAATATATATACTCGTATATATAATCAAATATGCCAATTACATAAATCCCTTTTCGATATTCTATTTTGAGTAGTTGTGCTATAATTTTTTTACTTCAGGTCATAAATTTAATATCTTGTGTTACACTCATTACACGGGATACTCTCATTTATTTTTAATCATCTCGGATGCAGATGGGTTATTTTTTTCTTTTCTCTTTTTATCCCAGTTGGGTTTGTGTTTGACATCTATTCAGGAAACAAGTAGAACAGATTTATAATCAAAAATCGCTTTCTCAAACAACAGAGAATCCCTCGGGAGCAAGGATTTATATTTTATTTCTCACTCTACGTAGCAAAGACACGTGTATTTCTAGATTCGCAACACTTGCAGAAAGCAACGATCTCTTTTGGTTTGTGAATTTTATATCATTCTTATCCACTTGGTTCATTACTTAAAATTTCCATCTCAACTAATTTGCTTATATGTCTAGAGCCACGTTAATTGTACCAGAAGGTAACACATAGAGATATAAACAGATTGTCAGCCTTTTAAATAAGCCATATCAATCTAAGAAAATTTAACATGTAAAAGAAATAATTATATGGTAATTTCATATATACTTGACATACTTTTTATTTTATCATTTTTATAGATAATTATCATAAATTATAAAAACTTAAAGTAGGTGGTTTGTAAGACAGTCTTATTTTTTTTTATTTTGCTCTTAGATTTAACCGTTCTGATATTTGATATGGTAAGTAAGTGTTGGCTGTATAGAGGGGGATATCATTCAATGCTTCGAAAATTAAATTCTTTCTTGAAAAACAAAATTTTAAATCTTAAGTATAACTTTTCTGATTGTTCTCTCATTTAAAGGTCTAGAATAATGTTACAAATTTGAGTTTACTATTCATATATAGTCTGTTTATGTAAGTTGTGTTGTCCGTCCACCATAAATCACGACATTAATCTAAAAAAGGAAGTACGTGCAATTTATAAAATAGTATTCGCTATTCCTTATTTAAAAAAGTACTACATGTATATTCGTTTAAATATATTTCCTTCAATATCTGGTATATCAGATTTATGCAATGTGGAATCATCAGTATATAAGTCTACATTAACATCCTTATAACATTTTGGATGTCATTTACACAGAGAAGAAACAGCATAAGGGCTAAAATTAAGTCTTGCAGAACGCGAGAGGTAATATTCTGTACATCTTATTTTACGTTTACAAATTAAAATTTTAGTATACGATTGGACGGACACAAATAAAAAAAGTAAAAAAGTTTCGGAAAAGTCATAAAGTTAGATTTATAGAGAAGTATTTTATGGTCAACTAAACCAAAATCCTTTCGAAGATCTATAAATACTGTACTTAGATTTTTGCCACTGTCAACATCATTTAACCGGGAGCCTACAAGATGAACAAGAGGGCCAATATGGCCCTAGATCGCTAACCTGATCCATCGAACTCATCCAAACAATTACCTAGACAAGCATTCTCAGACCAAGTTTCATGACAGGTGAGTCAAAAATGTGACCACTAGTGTTAACAAGGATTATCCTTATTTGAGTAGTGTGACCTAGATTTTGACCCCAGGTGACCCACATTCGAACTTCACCTAGAAATCATCAATACAAACTTTCAGACCAATTTCCAGGATATTTTGATTAAATGAGTAGCCACTAGAGTGCTAACAAGATTTTTCTACTTATAGTTCCTGTGACCTAGTTTTTCATCCAAGATAATCCATGTTCAACTCCATCCGAACAATTATCTAGACAAGCATCCCGACCAAATTTGATGATAATTGAGTCAAAAATGTGACCACTAGAGTGTTACAAGGTTTTGCCGTATGTGGGCGGTGTGACATAGTTTTTGAACACAGGTGATCCATATTCGAACTTGACCTAGAAATCATCAAAACAAACTTTCAGACCAATTTCCAGGATATTTTTATCAAAGCAGTTGCAACTAGTGTTAACAAGATTTTTCTTTTTTTTACCTCCTGTGACCTAGTTTTTTATCCGATATGACCCTTTTTCAAACATATCTGAGACATTACCTTGATAAGCATCCTGAGCAAGTTTGATGATGATTGAGGCCAAAATGTGACCGCTAGAGTGTTAACAACGTTTTTCTATTTCTAGCTCCGGTGACCTAGTTTTTCATCCGAGATGACCCAAGCGGTAACTGATAACCTACATGCCGTTCAAATATCTTAAATATTATAGGCAAAATATAACTTGGTAAATAGTTACCTGTAGCGTCTCTCTTTTCAAATATTAGAACCGGAATAACTCGTTGCTTTTTTTAATTCATCAAATATATTTTTCAATCCATCAAAATATTTAGTGCTCATTATCATAGTTAAGCTGGCAATCATTTCATAATTTGTTTGTTGCTAATATTGTTACCAATGACATTGGACAGCACTTAAGGAAGTTCCACTTGTTGCTGTGTCTTGTTTCATTAAACATTGTATATTTAAATACATTTCAAGCCAATTATACGCATTGTATTACATTTGTTCCAGAAATATCACAAGTCGCCGTGTTAACTTCGCAAGCAATTTATTATTATTATTAGTATAGAATTCTGTCGAATTCATATAGTTGACGTTTTAACAATTAAATCTTCGTTTCCATATAGCTGTGTGTGTCCTTAGGACCAACTGATGTTTGCTAAAATTATGAAGGGGAAATTAAAGGAATAGCTTATCTTTTTAAATGGGAAACAAAAAAAATACTTGTCTTTAAAACTAATTTAGTTTTCACAACTTTGGCTGATAAATTCCACTTTTCATCATTGGTTTTCATTGAGCAAGTATTGCATGGGTTGTAAGGTATTTTAGAAAAAATAAAATCGTTTTTTCTATCAATTATAATCAAATTGATATAAAATAAAAAACTTGAAATATGTGTAATATAAAACATAAATGACAAGCAAATATAATTATAAACCATAGTTTTTACAAATATAATTATAAACAATAGATTTTACATTTATATTTGAATGTAAAAATGTATCATATGCATTTCCATAAACTTTTTATAACATGACAATACTATGATTCAAATTTACATAATTGAAAAAGTTAAATAATTAAATAATTATTATAAAACAGTTAACTGGTTGAGCTGAGAAAAAAAGCAAAATTGATGAAGATAGTACATTCACATCTTACAAATCATTTAATAACACTCAGAAATATGGTATATTCTCAAAAGGAATAGAATATTAAAAAAATCGTAGACAAATGTTTTGAACGAATCTGTTCACGAGACGCAATGGAAGATGAAACAAATCTACATTTCGTAGCATCTTAAAGTAGCAAACATGTTTCTCGAGATGAAAGTTACCAATATAAATTCATTGTCGACTACAATAACAAATCTATTTTCATTTTTGTTTGCATTACGCTTTACTTAACTCACCATTTCATTCCAATTTGAATATATTTCCTTCTAAGCTTTCAATACATTCACTGGTGTTCAGACCCATTTACGATATGATTGGTGATATATAAATATGTATGAAAGGAAAGATATTAGATAACTGTACTTCAAGAATATTGAAATGATTACTGTTTTTGTTTTTTGTTGTATTGTTCTTCTTCTTTTCAAAACGCTAAATAGTCATACAAATATATCAGCAGATTGATATTTACGTCAGATATGCTGTCAGATATGCTGTTTTATCCTTTAAATAGATATTGTAGCGTAAACATGATATTTTATTAAGGTAATTATCTAAAATTCTCCCAGTATAATGTGTTTTCACTGTACAAATGCTTTCATACTCTATTCAGTCAACTTGTAAAACTACAAATCGAGTCCTGCTGGATCACAGGTAGCCCCAGTCATTTGTCCTTAATGCATCTAGCATCTAACAATAATATATTAAATGTAATTAGTAAATAATTGGTTAAAATTATCTTTATTCATCTTTCTTTGTGAAGGATCTTTTTCCAAACTTGAAATGCTTGCTTACAACACTGTCCAATTACGATATTAATCAAACGAAGAAACGCTGTAGGTGTATTATTTTTATAGTGCCACGTAAACCATCCGTGCGATCTCTTATTCTCCAAGCTAAAACTATGTTGTTTCTAAATGGGTATTTACATACGACTGACCTTTGAAAAGCAAAATATTCCTTACAATATAATAAGATACGAATGAGTTAATTATTCGAACTTTTAGTAGAAAAGAATGTTCAAGCGCTATTTTACATTTAATAGAAAAAAATCAGACAGGACAATAGAAATGCTTTATGGTATAATTACTTAATTTATCTCTCAAAAAAGTCGTTTCCAATTTTAACCACAATAAAGGGAACCTAAGAGAGCATCACTGCAAATGTTAATAAAACTGTATAGCTTGAGTGTATCCTAGCTTATAGGTCACAAAATCGATTTTCAAATTTTCTAAAGAAAGTACTATGAGAAAAATGAATAATCGGAACGAGTTAATAAAAAAGGGAAGATTAAAGATATATTATCATAATCGATTTTTAATATACTGATTCTTTCTACACAGTCTCTTTTTAAATGTAAAATAAACATCTTTTCAGTACACACAGTGAAGATATGTTATGTTTTAAACTCTATACTCTATAGGTAAACATATGTATATGAATACAAACTATCAGTAAAAAACTGGCTGTCGGTATAAGAAAAGGCCAGCTTAACTTGACCAGTAGTAGAAAATGCAGCTTTCAGACATACTCGTTATAAATTTCATAAATAAAAGTGTTTTGCCCCAAGATGGGCATAGTATATCTTTTAGCAATTATAGATTAATATACAGAAAATGATGATGTGAATGTTGAATATCAATAATATTTTAAACAAACGAAAGCATTATAAATTATTAATTTATGTTAAGGACAAAATACTGAAGAGGGATGATTGCCTTTAATTTCATTTTTATTATAAACATTTAAATGCCTGGAAATCTTTGTAAACAACATTGAAACATATTATCTCAATGTAGATAAACCTTGTCGTGCTTATTCGGAATCAATGTTATAGATAAAATAGAATTCTTATAATTTCACCTGGTTTGTGAAACATCATTACTTTTCCGGACGTGTACTCTGGTCGGCCAAAGCTGGTGTATAATGTTGTTGTTGTTGTTTTTTTATTTGTCTTTGTTGTTGACGTGTTGTTGTTCTTGTTGTTATTTAATTTTTGTTGTTGTTTTGTGTCATTTATTTTTGTTTGAGCAACAGTTTCCCGATACGTGTTCATAAATCTATGGTATTCAGTTACCTGCTAAAAGATGCTGGTCGTGTTCTTATTCTCATGTAAAAGGAAGTCATTTGGCTTATTAGATCTCATTAGGCGTAAAATGTCCATGGAATCCGGATATGGTTTTTCATTCCAACGACATTAAGTTAGCGAAGCATCTTAAACCTCTTCCCGTTCAAATGTCATTGTAGATAACAAATGAATTCTCTCTTACCAATTTTCAGACAAAATCCTTTGTCGAGAAAAAATACGTTTTAATACGTGGACAGTATTCAATACATAATTAATACATTAGTTAGTTTACAAGAAGTCTACAAGAAGTCATCATCGTTATCATAATCATCCTCATTATTATCGTAGTAATTATTATCATCGTCATTATTATTATTGTCATTATTATTTACGTCTTAAAGGTAAATATAGGGTTTAATAAGAACAAAAGATTATCGTAGGAAGAACCAAATTGTGTATCTCTGGTGCAAATGTCCGTCCGGCTTTCGTTTGTCATAATTTTATTGGAACATTAAACTTTCATTTCCAGTTACAATTTATTGATAAGAAGTTAAGTAGTGCAGTTTTCATTCCTTTTCATTTTGCAATGTGTTCATAAATATACAAACACGTTTTCTAATGAGTGTAGCTCATACATATGTGACATTTTTTTATATAGCCTTTCACCCTTTGTCGATTGTCCTTCATTCATGAGAGGTGCCAGATAACTTCAAATTTGCCATTGTAGTAAAAGAAAAATCATTAAACGGGTGTAGGAAACTATATGCCAGTCTCTTATTTGAGCATTGTGTCTAACGTGTAGAGTTATATATGATCTAGTGAATAATTATATTTCAGAGGACATTCTGTTTTATGATCATTTATCTGGTGCCAGACATAGATTTTATTTAGAAACCTGTGTCATTCAATTAACTAATTCGCTTTGGACAGGAGCTATTGTGTTGGAATGTTTTTTCTTGGCCTCCTAAACGTGTTTGATACTGATGACCATAATATTCTTTCGATAAGGTTAAAGGCAATGGTTATAACCGAATCTTCGTCAGGTTACTTTATTCTTACTTGCCTGATATGAATCAGTTAGTTGATATTTCATCTAAAGTTTTATATTTTTGTTGAGATTTATCTAATGGATCAACTTTAGGTCCTATTCTCTTCTTGAAATACGTTTATGATATGTCTTATGTAGTGACAAATTTATCAATGTGTCATTTATAATAACATGCAAACGACTTGGTTTGACAAATATAAGGCATCAACAAAGCTGGAATAGAATCTGTGTATCCTCTGAAGTAAAATATGTTAGTGATTGACTTGTCTGTAAAAAAATTCTATGTATTTTTAAAGAAACTGATTCCTCAAAAGATCAAATCTTTGTCTGTTCTAAATGTGAAATGTACTGGTAAACAAATCTAATCAAAGAATTCTTTGATACCAGCCATTGATTAGAGTTTTTGATTTATTCATTATGTCAATCATTCAAATTCCCCCTTGTGGCTAAGGAGTTGTCATTTAGTGTTGAGGCATTCGAGCAGCAAACTTTACGATTTATGATGTATTTTGATGATAGGGATCATATTGGTGAAGTATATTTTAATTTATTTATTTTATTTCCTTATTTATTAAAATAATAACTGTTGAAAATATAGGATACTTTTAAACCCTGTGTCGTATGTTCAAACATTTTATACTCTATGTCGTATGTTCAAAGTTTTAAACTCTATGTCGAATTTTTAAAATTCATTAATTGATGAAGAAATGCCCCAGCTTATTTGAGTGAATACTTCATTCCAGTTATAAAAGCACTAGATTCAAGGTGAGGTCATCAATCAAATGTTGAATTTTTATTTAATTTATATAAATATACCTTTTTTCTGACAGTGGTGTCGCTACCTGTATGCAAAATAATATAGCGGTTATTGATAATGCCCCGTGCTTGTCAGTGAAAGGATACCTTTTACAAATCATTTTAGTTTTAGTTTACACGAGCAGATAGCGTTAATCGTTCTTGAAATGTGTCAAGTTTAAAATATTGGTGGATGATCGTAATTTTCAGTTTGTAACTTTGGGCGAAGGTTATTGATCTCTGTTGTGCATTACTTCGTAAATGGTTACTTTTCATTATAATATATTATACTGTTAATGGTTAACGGACGCGTTGGTACAAAGTCCCCACTAAAAGCATAAGTAATCTGTGATGAAACATTACATATTGGGATTATGTAATGTATTAATGTAATAATCTCTTTTGATTCGTTGTAGGAAAAGGGAAGAAGCATAATTTGTTTTCCATAGAGGCTCCTGTATATTCTGATGCGCTAAACAAATGTTAATTGTAAGTATTGGTAGTTTTCCACCGCAATGGTTAATCAGACACGTATACAATATTCTAGGTATAGAGAATATGTACATAATGACGTACCAAAAGCAAACTATAAAGAGAACCGTGGCATAGAAATAAAAGTAGCGCTTCCTATCACTGAGAAACATTCCTTATTAATTAATAATCTAAGATTTAAGATGGATATCTGTTTTCTAATTATTAGAGTAGAATAAAACTGGAGCTTTGAATAAAGCTTGTTAGCACGAAAAAGTCGCTAGCAACAATTCAAATAGATCTTTCCGATGCTATCAGTAACAAATTCCGTCTTTGTAATGATACAACATGATTAATAAAACATAAATTACTTCTCAAATTCCTGTTATTCTATTCGACAATTTGATTGACTGGCGACTGACTGTTGATTTGTTATTTACAGTAATGTAGTTTTACAGTAAAACTACAATAAATAGGGTTCTTGTCAGTAGTTTTCTTCACTTGTGTCAGATATATACTTATTTACAAGATATATGCTAATGAAATGCCTGGGTTATACGTAAATAAATGTAATATAAAATGTTATCATAAAATATATATTATCAACCCCAAAAATGGCATACGTAATTACGTTCAGTATACTGCCAATGTAATAATTGCATTTCTATCCTTGTTATGCTTTACTTGACACAAAATCAGCTGTTCCATAAGTAAAGATTCGTTCATCCAACAAGATCCTCCAAAAATGCATCATTTTGTTATATGTCGATACTCGTAAAATAAATATTTTCACCTTTACATACTTACGAGTACTTCTTAAAAAATCATAAATCGAGCGTGCCAAAAACCAATAAGTTCTTTATTACTTTCATTTTACTTTACCACCTGTTTCATTCAAAGTCACTTTGATAAAATTCTAGGTAAAGGTCAATGACGCTAACGGCTTTTTTTAATACAAACTTTATACTCAGAATTCTCAGGAGAGTATATTGTTTCTTGATTTATTTTTTTAATTTCTTGAGGTGATTTTTTTTATATATTCCGAAGGCAATGGTGAATACATTTTTACTTAAATTCATTTCTGATAGAACTATTACGTTATCTTTAGAAACTCCTACAAATAAATGTAATGTGCTCTTTTGTAAATGTCGTCAAATTCATCATCATTCCATACTAAGTTATCAAAGATTATAATATATTCAACCACCATTGTAATGGAATGTAACACAATGAAAACAAAATAATAATAATTATAAAAATAATAAAAAAATTATAATAATAGTAACAATAATTATAGTAATAATAAAACTAATAATAATAATAATAATAAATAATAATAATAATAAAAATAATAATAATAATATAAATAATAATAGTAATTAATAATAATAATAATGACTTATAATAATAATAATAATAATTATAATAATAATAATAATAATAATTATTATAATGATAATGATAATAGTAATGATGATAATGATGATAATAATAATAATAATAATAATAATTAATAATAAGAACAATAATAATAATAATAATATAATAATAATTATAATTATAATAATAATATAGAGTACATGCTGTTATTTCGTCATTATTATGCATTTCTTGGAATATCATTATTTGCTTCATTATTCCTTAATAAATGGAAACCTTATAGACCACACACAACGGGAAATTGAGAATGTTGCAGGATTGGCTTGATCAAGTTGTTCATGGACGGGTAGAGTTAATCAAAGCTCCAACCCCCCCCCCCCCCTCGAACCGGCTTAAGGAGATTATACATTTAGATTTGAATTTTGTATGCTAAATTAAATAAATTTCCCAAGTAATATACATAATACAAAGCTGCTGACAACGATATTATATTTTAGGGGTAATATAAAAAGCTAGTTTTCACTGAAAAGCGAACAGTGCAGATCACAGATACCCGGATTCATCTTGGTATGTACTGGTCGTATGCAAATGTTCAGTTGATGTAAGTACGCTTAGAGTTAAACTCTTAATGGCAGGTGATAATTTTCTATGTCTATCAAAGTTGTTTACGGTTTTACTTTCTGTGATATATTTTTTGTTAATTCTATAGCCTATTCACATAAAAAAAAACATTTTTTCTTAATTTATTATCATGCTTTGCGTTAAATTTTACTTTAAATATGTAGAACATTCTACAGAAGCCATTTCAAAATACTAAGGATATTATAAAACAATTAAATTAAAATAATGATAATAAAAAAGGCGAAAAAATACTTCAGCTTTTACAAGAACTAGTACGTTGTTGTTTTTGTTTTTCCTTTCAACCAGTTTCTCTTAAAAGGAAAAGTATATGCCTTATTGTATAAATAGAATAATAAGTATAGATATTATTTGGTGGAATAAAATAGATTTGTGTTTACCGTTTAATACATTTTGTTATTTATACATATTTTCTTACATTGCATAAAAACTATTACAAGTTTTTTTTAAAATAGTACATACTGAAGGCTGGTTTCATTATAAAAATAGAAACAAATGGTTGCATATATAATTTCAAGTTTTTATGATCGGACTGAGTTGATTTAAGCTGCAATTTACAATTTAGTCTTAGTACTTTAAAATTGCACACTAAATACTCTTTTAATCACTGTGTAGCTACAAACAAATTTAAGTGGCGTTTTTATAAAAAAAAATCGATTTGAATATATTTCTATATTATTTTACCAAATGACGAAGAACAAATGTAATTCGGACAGGCAGCTTTATGAGTTTTTTATTTTGCAAAACTGACACAGAAGCCTACACATATGTTGTTTGAAATACGTGGATTTTGTACATCTTGACTTAATTACAAATGTACCCAAAATGATTTTTTTTCATCAATTTCTTCAAATGTGATTCAAAGTTATCCGAGAAAAATTAAATGCGTGCAACAGACATGGTCTCCTGTGAATCGCATTTTATATCAAAAAACTATTGACGTGATTGCGATTTCCCTGGGTTTTTTTCAAAGTATTGTAAGGATTGATGACTTTAGATTAAAGTAACTAAAACATACTGATAATTGTGATTTGTTTTTTTTTTCTAAATGAAATATGAACATGTTTTTTACTAGATTCTACCATCAACTCAAACTTTCATCTTGATTCCCCTAAACTGACAGTTCCAACGCAAGAAAACTTGGGAAACCTTGATATACGTTTGCAGAAAAGAATATAAATTGTGAATGTACTATATATACTGCGACAGAAAATGAACAAAATATAAACAAAAAAGCAAAAAATTGAAAGAAAATAGACGGTTTTAAACCAAATGTAGTTTTATCGAAATTCTGTTAAACGATTGTCAATTTAATGATTATTTCACATTTATATATAATCTCCGTTTCAGTAATTTAAACAGACTAATTTTAGAATTAAGTGTTATGGAATCTGCCGTGTGATAGCAAGCATACACCCTTTAAATGTTTGTACTTATGTCCTTCATGTTATACTTTTTAAAAAAGATATTCCTCCAACAGTGCAACTTCTGTCAAATGCATGACATCAAGATCACTTGTTACCACAGTATATCAGCATAAATTGATACATTATTGACTATAATGATTCCTAAAAGCATTAGACAACTTTAATAATCAAATCTGATAGTAAGTTATCAGAATTGTTCATGCTACACAGCATTTCGTTGATCATCAGCCTAGTTTGATAACGTAGTCAGACTAATTTAATATACAATATCATGGCATTATTAGACTATGACACGAGACCATTGAAAATGACCTATGACACGAGACGAGAAAAGTTTATGTTATACACAAATATATCACAATTTATGTTTAACGCTTAATATAGAATTGTCCTTGGTCTATAAATCTGGAAAATGCTATTACATCCACATAGCAGAATTTATCTAAAGATTCAAGCGGTTTCTATTCTTTACGTGGACGACTGTATGTGCTGTCAACGAGGAAACAATAGGCGCAACCTAAAAATACTTGAAAATGTCTACTAGATAAGACCACAAGGAACTGAGGGCAACACTAAGACGACAATAACGTCATGTTTAATGATCTCCAGAATATAAATTATAACATCTTTGATTAAATTGTCATTGCAATGTTTGACGTCTTCTTTGAATTCAACACAACAGTATGTTGCGTGTAAAACTTGTGTCTTAAGACTTTACATCATTGATTCAAAATACATGATTTTTTTACCCAGTACGATTTGCAAGTAGAATTAATATATCGTAACTATGTTGTATTTTCATGTGTTTATTGTCGATTTAGAAAGAAATGGAACTCATCACTTCTTCTTTCACCCGATTTATAAAAATGAATGCTTTATTTGATCATGATCCCGTTATATTACAATTTCGTTTTGCTTCCATGTACATAATGGTATATTATGTAAACGCTTTCAATAAATATGACTGTTATAGTTATTGCTTAATCTCATTGCTTGCGTTCACAATGATATTGAAAACTATGATCTTACATTTTAACAAAACTAAGTACAATATTAGAAATTTTGTTTATATTACAGTAACTTATGAATTACTTATGTTAAAGACTTGTATGTAACATGCTTGCGACTGCAAACAAAATAACATTTTTTACAGATTGATATATCGGTCTTGGGTTAAAACAATCGCTGGTTGATTAATTATTGAATTCGTCTTCACTATCGTAATGTTCAATAACTTGAACACTTACTCTAAATTACATATCGAAACCAGTTTGACTGTCATTATTCATATAAAAAACGAATAACATGAACAAGAGGACACTAGCCTAAAACATCGCCTGATAAAGAAAAAAGAAACAAAAAAGACTGAAACAACAACAACAACAAACAAAGAGACAAAACAAAAACAAACAACAAGCACTTATTTGTTCTAAATAATATCCTTTTCGTATTGATTTTTTTGTGACACTTGTGCTATACATTACAAAAATATATTCAATAATTAAACCCAACTGATAAATTTTGTGCAATAATTCATATTTGTTTCCGGAGAAGGTTCTAAACAGAAGACTATATTAACAACTCAAATTGTGAACTTATAAACAAATATTCACATTTCTAAAGTATAACTAATAAAGTATCGGTTTTGAAAGAAAAAGAAACCGCAAGCTATAGATTTTTTATCCATATTGTTCCAGACAATTTCAAACTTTGTTTCTATAGTTTTTGTCTATCAGAGAGGATCATCCTTGACAGTACTATTAATGCAGATGGGGCTGATAAAATAGGGTTTAATTTGCAAATACAATTTGATATTTGAAAACATCTGAATTGAGAAAGAAATGACAATCCTTATATAAAAAGTCGGTTGTTGATCACGTAACATACGACATAAACCATTCGAAGTGAGTAATTTCTTATTACACATTTAATACTAGATAAGCACGATGAGGAATCATTATAACCAATGGTTATGATTAGTATGAAGGTTTATTAGCAGACATATTCAATTTTCGTTAAATTGACATATTTTATCTCAACGGATGAAGTAATATTTGAACTCATGTGTTAAGGTAATTCAAATGTAATTGCAAACAAAAATTGAAATAGAATTTGATATTAATTTTCAAACCAAATGAAGGACACGATTGCGTAAATTGACAGCTTCTAATAAGGTATAGTTTTTTTCTCTTTCTAGACTGATATACAAAACAAATAATTTTCCTTGCCATCGCTACAGAGAAGAAAGGTAGGAACAGAGTTTGGTCAGCCCTTTGTTTCAGTTATTATTTATGACACACATATAGATGTCAGGTAGCCATAGCTCTGACTAAAGATCAAATACAGGTTAATGCACAGATGAACGATAAATATCATCCACCCTAATAAAGTTAACACTAATTATTAGCTACGAATAAAAACAGATCACGTCGTTATAATTATATCTTAAGTATATCCAATGGTGATACCAAAATTGAAACACGTGTAAAATCTATGAATAATGTTCATGACTGGAATTTAATAAAGCAAAACAAGTCAACTAAAATATTTTTTTTCATATTTATGATACCTTCAGAAAGTAAACACGCACTTATATCTTTATGCTCGTAAACCTAATATCAATTGCTTTGTTGTTACCCGTAACATACCATTTTCAAGTCAAGTCAAATAGTTTATTGGCATAAACATTTTACACGTTCATCGCCAAGTTATATGAATGGCGGTTTATAATTAAACATAAAACATTGCATATACAATTACAAATTTTGTAATAAATACATGTACAAAACATACATAATATTTAAGTACAGAAAAGTATGGTGATGGATTTAACATAGCTATATACTAGTAATTACAGGCAAATAACAGTGAAACACAAAGAACAACATTGATTTTCAAATTAATATTGTTTGTAAATAAAGAAAAAAATATTAACAGAAAACTAGACAGTATTTCTTTTTTCAAATGATAAGTGAATATATTTAGCTAATTTTATTATAACGTTTTTAGAAGAAGCAGTCATTATACTTTTAAATTTGTTTATATTTGGCCAAGTATAATAGTACCTAGGTAAATAAAGTGCTCTTAAATCAGAATAATATGGACATATCAATAACAGATGATACTCATTTTCAACCACTTTCATATTACATTTCACACATAATCTATTGTTTCTATCTATATTTCTGAAGCGACCTTCCTCTATAGCTAATCTATGAGCCGAACATCTAAATCTTGAAAGGGATTTTCTATGTTTATCATTTGTTATAATACTAAGATATTTTTCATAACCAAAATCAGTTTTAATTTCTTTATAAACTTCTAATTTTCTAGATACACGCAATTCAGCATACCAATTTTGCATATTTTGATCTTTAATACGTTGTATAATACTATTTAATTGAGAATTATTTAATACTAAGTTTGGATCCCACAAATATTGTAAACCAAGCGAATTTAACAAACGTTTTACATTTAATGTCCAGGCATTGACTAAATTATCATTCTGGTCTTTTAAATACATGATTTTATACATTACAAGGCAAGGAGTATAAAGTATTAGCCATAAAATCTGTGGTAAATTCAAACTTGAACAAATGTTGTGATAATCATAGTCTCATTTCAAAGAAACTGAGTAATATTGGATATAGCAGTCTATCAATCATGCCGTCCTAACTGTAAAGTGCATACTGTATGTTTACGTCATATCTCTTTCCTACATAATTATTCATTAAATTTAAACTAAAATCGAAAGCACTATAAATACTTTATTCGTATAATTCTAGACAACATCAGGCATGCTTTATAGTTTGTTTTGTCGGTGAGAGGATCAGTTTTGATAATACATTTAATGCAGATGTGGCGGACAAATATACGGCTCTGCAAGATGCATTACAATCTGTGAACACATCTGATATGTCACACACAACACCAAAAATAAACTAAAAACGGTTTTTGATCACTTAGCAGACGATCTAAAACATCTGACACATCCCTGTAATAGACAAGCATGGATTTTTTGGTAAATTGTAAAGTATAAAACATATCGACAAGCATGACAAATTGTCAACTGTGTGAGGAAACATAAAAATATTGAAGAAGGCTGAATGAGATGTTAAAACAATAGTCATGTGACTACACTTTCAAAAACATGCTAATTAGCGAGGATGCCGGGCGATATTTAAGAAATAAAACGGCAGGGTCGCGGAGCGAAAACCCGCTAATTAGCGTTTTTCGCTTTGCATCCCCGCCAATTACACTTGTAAATTAATGAATTTTTACTTGGCGAGGTCGTGGGACGAAAACACGCTAATAGGCGGGGACGCGGGGCGTAGTTTAATATATAAAACTTCGCCGCGCGCCCCCACAAATAAGCGTGTTTTCGTCCCGCGACCCTACCGTTTTGTTTCTTAAATTTCGCTCCGCGCCCGGCGGGGCGAAGTTTTATTATTAAACTTCGCTCCGCGCCTTCGCTAATGAGCGGGACGAAATTATTTTTTTATTTTAATTTATTTATTATGCAGGCTCGGTTTGATTGAGTCTGTTCATGGACGGTACTGGAAAGTGCAAGTTACCGTCCACGCCCCCTAGCAACGGCTTAAGCAAAATGCAAGATTTAAACATCCGCAGATGTGTTCAAAGGGCGTTTATCATTGAAAATTCAATATGCCACAGTAGTGTCAATCCATTCATTAATGCATTCATCCATCGATCCATCAAAACCTTTATCTAAGCTACCCACAATTATAAATGTCGTTGTTTTAAATATTTTCCAATAATGAAAACGATTTTAGGTTAAGATTTATTTCTTGTTTGACAGCCTATCTTATTACTTGTAGAACTAGAGGAAAAGTGGAGAAGTGCCGGCTATCGGACATTGTTTTTGGAGAGTTGAACGAAATTGTGATCGCTTTCTTTCTGCTTAATGTCCACATATGAGACCTTATCATGGTCACAAGATTCAGACACCTAGAGCACAAGGAAGAATACTTTCAAGATGGATGACACTTGTTATATTTTGTATTTAGTTAACGACGTCATGAACGTCATTTATTGTATTGTCGGCGTTTCGTACCCATTGACATTTAAAAAGTTCACAGAACTGATATTTGTAAACATTTTGCATAGATTTTTCACTTTATATAGAGAACAGTTCCGATATTAATTTTTTATAAAATTATGTACTTTCATTATAAAATGTGAACAGTAGAGCTGCCGTCCTATTACATTTTGAACAACCCTCGTATTACGTAAAACGTCGTAAGTTGAAAGTAAAGCTTTGTTTTATTTCTAAATGAATGAAAACAAGACAAATATAACACAGTTTTATGTATTGAAATAAAAAAGTATGTAACAACTGCAGCATCTAACAAATATGATCTGTCTGTTTGAAAGTGTAGTCACACAAGTCACACAATTATTGTTTTAACATCTCATACAGCCTTCTTCAATACATTTGTGTTTCGTGTACATAACTTGCCATGTTTGTCGATATTTTTATACTTTTCAATATAACGAGAAACCATGCTTGTCTATTACAAGAACGTGTCGGATGTTTTATATCGTCTGCTACGTTATCTACAAAATGTTTTAAGTTACATCCTTATATAAAGTTATTGTCGTTAGTCATTTGTCTTCAAAGATTGTATTACATTTGGCAAAGCTGTATATTTGTCCACAACATCTGTATTAAATGTATTGTCAAAATTGATCCACTCTCTGACAAAACAAACTGTTATGCAGGCCTGATATATTCTAGAATTATACGGATAAAGTTTTAATAGCGCTTACTATTTCAGTTTAAATTTTATGAATAATTATTTTAGAAACAGATAAGACTTGAACATACAGTATTAATTTTACAGTTGGAACGATAGGAACAAAGACATGATTGATAGGCTGCTATATCCCATAATACTCCGTTTTCTTCAAATGAAAATATAATCATCACAATATTTGTTCCAATTTGAATATTCCATAATTTTATTGCTATTGTTATAAAGTGCTTGATTTGTGGTATATTGTGATATTTAGAGAGATCATGGATGTTAAACAACAAAGCAATTAACATTAGGCTTTACGAGCATAAAGATATTAGTGTCACTTTTCTTATCATAAAGTGAAATATTTATTTTTGTTGACTTTTTTCTGTCTGCATTTTGTAAAAAGAGTTCCTGTTTTGCTCTATTAAATTCCATTCATGACCACTATTCATAAATTGTACACGTGTTGCAATAATTCTATCTTCATTGGATTTACTTAAGGTTTTATTATTATAACATGATCAGTTTTTATTTGTATCTTATAATTTGTTTGAATATTTTCTTATAAAACACATTGCAATGACTTATATTGGTCCTTGATATGTATTGATCTTGTATTAAACTGTATTGATCTTTAATCTGAGCTATGGCTCCAATGTGTCATTAAACTAAATAAGCCTAGACTGTCGTTTACTGATGCGAAACAGTAATTTTAAATTGTATTCATCACATCATCCCATCAAAAATTAATAATAATCAATACCGATTTCTACTTATACAAGGATGGGTCAATATGTAATGTTATAAGGTCATTAAATGTAACAACTGGGCCAATACTTTCAATTCCGATACTTTCAAAATAAAATCATCCAACAGATACAAAAAAGGATTCAGGCGTTCAGTCCATTTTATAAACTTTTCAATATAGTCCTCCTTATGTATATCCTTCAGTAAATGAATAAATGGCTGACAAAACACTACTTTTCATGTAGCGATGACAAGGAAGGTCTTGTTTTTTTTCAATCTATCACGGAGCAAAGTCTGGAGAATATGTAAGATGGTTAAGGTAAGTCATTCGTTTTGCGCAAAAGCAAAAAGAATGTTGCTCTTTCTCTGCAGGAAATTTGTCATGCACATACGAACAGGTCTTTCTTACTTGTCTAAGGGCGAGCTTTGTTGAACTAATATTTGTTTCTTTCAATTGTCTCTATAATACTTTGATGTGACATAATAGCCTCTCGAACAACAGTTGCGTTGGTATTGAAAGAAGTAACCTAACTAACCTGCTTGACACTTGTCAATTATTTCAGTGTTGTTATATTTTTCTGGTCCTTCGGAATCATTGATTCCATCACTATTAAATGTTGAGAATTGAGTACCGCTCAAGCCAGTGCTACAGGTCGTTAGGGGGCGTCCGTGGCCGAGTGGTTAAGGTTGTTGACTTCAAATCACTTGCCCCTCACTGCTGTGGGTTCAAATCCCAACAAGGACTTTGGATTCTTTCATGCGAGGAAGCTAGCCAGCTAGCATACGGAACGTCGGTGGTTCTACTCAGGTGCCCGTTCGTGCCTGAAATAATGCACGGAAGGGCACCTGAGGTCTTCCTCCACCAGTAAAGCTGGAACGTCGCGATATGACCTTTACTGTGTCGAAGTGACGTAAAACCCCAAAACAAACAAACAAACTACAGGGCGTTAGGATACACCCATAGAATCACATTTTCAAACTGTATTTCAAAATACTATTTCTGTTCGAGGTCTTTAATTTTCTTGAACAATACATGTCTTGCCAGGTTAATTATAAGTGCATTTTTTTATACGGCGGGCACTTCATATATGATTTTACTATGGTTCTATATCGCCGACAATCAGTTGATTATAACTAACATTATTTACAAACACAAATTCCCTGACAATCTTTTACCTTATAAGAAGCTGTCAATTTACGCAATCGTGTCCTACATTTTGTTTGAAAATGATATCAGGCTTTACATCAATTTATTATTTCAATAACATAATTTATGAATAACCATAACGGTTTTCTTAAAACATGAGTTCAAGTTTTACGTCATCCGTTAAGTAAAAAAGATGTCAATTTACCGAAACTTAAATGTGTCTGCTAATAATACTTCTTACTAATAATTTGCCTTGCTTTAAATGATTCCTCGTATAAAATGTGCATTCACAAATTATTCACTTTGAGATGGGAGTAAATACCGAAGTGTCTGTTCGCCATTCACAGTGTCTACAATTATCGTGAAATCTTAATAATTAGCCATTCTTTATAAGTTAATAATAGATAGTTAGAGACAAATGCATAACTGAGAATATGTTGAATAACAATTAAGCAATTTATAAAATTGGCTCGACGCAAGCTATAGCAAGCAAAACAAAGTTAATTAGAATCATTTATCTAGAATGTCACATCATTTCATTTCTGAAAAGAAAGAATACGTCCTTACAGGATAGGTGTATTTACTTTTTTCTTTGCAATCTTAGTTATTAAAATTGATTTGTTAACCAGAACACATAATCTATCATGTTTTCCGACGTTTTAATACTTTTCAATATAACGAGATACTATGCTTGTCTTTTACACATATTTCTTGAATGGTTTTTGTCGTCTGTTACGTGATCAACAACAGCCGTTTGATATTAGGATTGTCATTTATTGCTCAACTCAGATGTTTTAAAATATCAAATTGTATTGCAAAACCCTATTTTATAAGCCACATCTGCATTAATAGAGATGTCGAAATTGAACTCTATTAGATAAAAACCATTGAAAGAAAATCCGAAATTGTCTGGAAATATATGGATCAGATATCTTTAGCTTGCGGTCATTCTTATTTATTTATTTATCTATTTATTCTAAAATATTCGATATAGAGATAAGAGACGGGCATTTAAGAATTCATTTCTCTTTTTACTTTTAGCATTGAGATTAATTTTTTCATTCGTTAGAAAGAAAGACAGAATAGATAGACCAGACCATTTTAATATCAAATTATACACCATGATTTATGAAATGTGAATAACATTAGTCTAAGAGTCGTAAGCATTTATATTTAGTTGATTATATAATATTCTGTTCAGAAACTACTCCGGAAACAATTATGAATAACTATTTAATGCACAAAATTTATCAACCTCTAATGTTAAGAGGGGTTAAACCCCTCTTTATCAGGAGTTTGCTGTTTATTTTATGAATCACATAATTCATTTTCAAATGCTTAAAAAAAGAGTATTATGTGATTTAGAAAAAAACATTGATAAATGCAAAGTCATTGATAAAGATTACTGTCGAAACGTTGGAAGTTTGTAAAATATTATGTTTATTTATTTTTTTTAGAATTTGGTGTTTTTGCACCTGCAGAGAAAATTTATTTGAGCCGAGCAAAATAGTTATGTCATGTGTCATAAAGATTGATTCGATACTAGAAAGTACGATCTGAAAAATCAAAAAGAGAATATTTCCAGGTTGTTGCCCTTTTATTAATGCTAGAAGTGACGGTTCCCTTTGCTTTACTCTTATCCAGTCTTATACACTATATCATTATTTCTATCATTGTAAACGGATATGCCTAATTCTTACGGTATAACACGCCCAATTTCTTATCTTTTTATCTTTCTTTAAAAAGTTGTTCTTCCTAATTGGTTGTAAAAAGTAATCTTTAAGATCGTAAGACAAGATATAACATGTACTTGAAACAATGCTGTATAAATTATTGACACTCCGACGTCAAAAACGAGTCCATGCTGTGTTTAAGGCGTCAAACATAGTCATGTATATCTATCTTATCAAAGATGTTATATTGACGCTTCTTTGCGATCATCCAGCTCGGCGTTATTGTCGTATTAGTGTAGTTTTCTATACCTTGTTGTCTTATCTAGTTGGTAATGTCCCGTATTCCTTCCTAAATATAGTAGTATCAACCTTTGGATATGCTCATCCACTTATAGAACACTCGCCACTTATCAAGGAATGGTACGAACATGTCATATTGTAACTTTTATACAGCTGTCATACTAAATCATGGTGCGTTTTGGCCGATTGGTTAAGGGCGTTTACTTCAAACCACTTGTCCCTCACCGCTGTGACGTAAAACCCAATCAATCAAACAAACAATACAAAATTGTAGAGCTTGAAGAATTGGATAGTAAATTATATAGCAATTTAGATGTGATATAGTCGGTGAGCTTGATTTAGATGATTTTTATATGTGACCTATTTTCCAGACATACATATTTCCCTATCATTGTTTTTACATTTTGTACGTTTACTTACAAACCTGAAATAGTGAAAAGTGATAACTACAATGTTTTTTTCATAATAAGTGTTTTTTGCCACACATTTTAGAGGCAACACATATAAATTTAAATAATATGTTATGTATGTGAAGGTGTTTTGTTAATATTCGTCAAGATTTAGTTGTGTTAAATAAACCTTGCTGACGAAATAATTGTTTTAAGTGTTATGGGTAAATTTTCACACATGTACATTTATTCATCTAACAAATGCCTTTGTAAGACGGACACAAATAAAATGGTACTCATCTTCAATATCAATAGTATTCTGTCGATGCCAATATCGTTTATTCTACAGTGACCGATTTCTACTTTATACAAAATCAAAAATCTATTGAAAGAATTATTTATTCAGGATACTTTGGTAATCATTTAATAAATAGGAAGTTAAATTTAATACCTATAAAATTCAAAATATTCACGGCTATAAATACCAAAGCATAGTTGCTGTACTAAAATCTAAACAAAATTGAAAAAAGTAAATGATTACATGTTTAACTTGGTCTATCTAACAAGTATAAAACGAGAAATATAACTGCTGAAAAATCAATTTCATATTTTAGCACAAATATCATCGATGTGAAAATAATATAATTATTAAAAAATAAAATGCTAAATTGCTCTTGTAACTAAGAAATAAAATAACTCTTAAGATGTTGTAAGAAGAGTATTTACATCATCTTTATTATATTGTTCAAGTTAATTGAAATATAACAGTTTCCTTGTTTTATTTCAAAGTTAAAAAAATGTGTTTTTTGTTGTGCTTTTCTTTTTTTTTTTTTTTTTTTTTTGCTTCTACAATTACATAAATAAGTATTCCAATAAACATGCAATTTTTCATAAAATAACTATTGAAGTCTATGACAAAAGCATTATATCACTATATTCATATACTTTTTAAGTATCAACTATTTGCAATTGTTCCTATTAATTTAGTCGTAATAATGCAAACTCCTAGGAAACATCGAACAAACTTCCAAAATGAACACCAATTATGATATAGTTAGACATTTACAAAATATCAATTAAACTGTATTCTTAATTTATATTAGATAAAAAGAGCTCCTAATACCTTAACATCTACGGTTTTGTTTACTTTAAAAATAATGAATGCTGTTAAACTGTTTATTTTTTAGTGTAGTTAACATTTGTTATAGTATTGTATTCAATGAAATAGTGTAGGCCAAAGTGAATGTCAAATACATAAACATACGCATACTGTTTTTGAAAAGAATGAACATTAAAATGTTTTAATTAATTATAAGTAATTATCCTAAAAAGTTCGTTAAAATCCTTATATTTCAAAAGATAGATTTAAAGAATAGTGTCATATCACCGTAACAGATGTTTTATAAGGCATTTTATTCAAAAAATTTAATTATACTATAGTCTATATTATTACCCCTCACTTTTTTCGTAATGCTTATTTCCCATAGGCCTCTGGGAGTTATTTTCAAGGTTAATGCAAGTGTACCACGTGACTAAGAATTTTGTACTGTTACATAGGTAACAGTATCTTTAAACAGTATAAAATCTGGTCACGTGGTCTATTTTCTAAATAAAATGAAATAAAATGGCCGCCATTTTTTTCTCGATTCATTCTTATTTTCAACGTTAAACCCCGATAGGACATTAATTTCTTCCCTGGAGTAACTATGACACTCATACAATTTAGTTGTTTGCAATCTGGTGTGCTTTCCGCGTATAAAATATCTTTTTGTAGAATAGTCAAAAAATGAACATCCGTTTTCAACGGAAGTACTTGCAATGTAAATACAGTAATTATGTGTCAAACTGGAACATGCAGACGATTTAAGCATGCAACAAATGATTATTTAACAATTTTAATCAGTGAAACGTTACAGATATGGTGGACAGACACAATCATCGTTATTTTGTCAAAAACCATGCTAAGAATATTCTGGAAACAGAAGGATCAGATTTCACAGGTCATAACCATGGGTTAGTGTTTTGTTTTCTAAATAAAACCTAGCTTATTGTATGTTTATGATTTGTAGATATCATCACTTGCTTAAAGAATAAAATAAAAATAAAACTTCTCAAGTAGGCCTAGAGTTCATTTAAAACTTTAAAACTTAAAAGGTAAGGACATTTTAGTTATTGTTACTCTTGGTTTATTTTTTTTACAGTTAGATTTAGTTGACAATTTCAAATCATCACATTAGGCTACGCCTCGGGTAACAGTATTTTCCTCGGGATGATATTTTACTGTTACCCACAAACCCATGTGTTATTTATATATTTTTATCTTCTATATCTTCTAGGTTGTTTTATTTTCTTCAGAAAAAACGAAAAACAATTTAAAAGTATTAGTAGATATGCAAAAGATACACAATCGTATTGTTTTTTCTTTTGTTTGTTTCTTTTAACCATAAACAATTTTAATATTTAGCGTTAAACATATATTGTTGTATTTATATTCTTATATTATATTACCCACATGCAATGGTCGCATGTCATAGGCTAATTTAGCCATGATATGATATATTTGATATATCTGACTATTTACGTCGTCAAACCAAGTTGATGATCAATTAAATGCCATGTAGCATGAACAATTCAGATAACTTACCATCAGATTTAATTAATAAGGTTGTATAATGCTTTTAGCAATCATAACAGTCAATAATGTATCACTTTATGTTGATATATTGTGTTAATGTTATGCATATGCCAGACGTTGGAGGAAAATATAATAAAAAGTACACCGTGAATAATGGAAAGTACAAACTTTACACCGGGTGTCCGATTGTACTTTATAACAACAAATTCTATAGATTCAATTTTTCAGAGATAATAGTTCAGTCGGAGTAACTTTCTGTAAACGGAGATAATATTAAGATATAAAATATGCAATATGGACAGAATTTCTAGTAAGTGTAACCAGTTGTCCCAGTTTCTTGTGTTGGAACTGTCAGTTTAGGGGAATCAAGATGAAAGTTTAAGAAGATGGTAGAGTCTAGTAAAGAAAGACTTTATAAACAGGATCATAATTCATACAGAAATAAATCCCGACAATTACCAATTAATTAATTTTGTAGTTACTTGGATCTTAAATCATCAATACTTACAACAATACTTTGAAAAACCAGGCAGATCCCATTCACGTCAATAGTTTTTTTGATATAAAATGCGATGCACAGACGAGCATGTCTGTTTCACGCAATTACTTTATAACAACAAATTCTATAGAGTCAATTTTTCAGAGATAATAGTTCAGTCGGAGTAACTTTCTGTAAACGGAGATAATATTAAGATATAAAATATGCAATATGGACAGAATTTCTAGTAAGTGTAACCAGTTGTCCCAGTTTCTTGTGTTGGAACTGTCAGTTTAGATGAATCAAGATAAAATTTTAAAAAGATGGTAGAGTCTTGTAAAGAAAAACTTTATAAACAGGTTCATTATTCATACATAAATACATCCCGACAATTACCAATTATTTCATTTTGTTACTTGAATCTAAAATCATCAATACTTACAACAATACTTTGAAAAACCAGGCAGATCCCATTCATGTCAATAGTATTTTTGATATAAAATGCGATGCACAGACGAGCATGTCTGTTTCACGCAATTAATTTTCTTGAGAGGACTTTGAATCATTTTTGAAGGAATTGATAAAAAGTTTTTCTGTACATATGTAACTGAGTCAAGATGTACAAAATCCACATATTTCAAACAACATATGTGTAGGCCCCTGTCTGCTACTGAAGAATATAAAACCGTCTTACTGTCCAAATTAAAAAAAAAGTTTCATCATTGTGTATTATTATACAATAATATATTCAAATATATTTGTTTTGTTTTTATTATAAAAAAGCTGGTTAAATTTTGTTGATAAGTGTAAAGCTGAACATTAATAAAAAATAGAAGTAAGTGTGCATTTTTATAATAAGACTACTGTAAATTGCAGTTAAAATTAACACAATATGAGCGTTAAACTGGAAACTATATCTGCAGCCATATGTTTCTTCATATGTTTTTGTCCATATGTTTTTTAATGAAACAAGCCTTTGGTATGTACTATTCTCATAGTACTTATAATGTTCTGCAATGTGAGAAAATATGTATAACTAATTTACACAGCGGTAAACACAGATCTAAAAGTTCATCAAAAATAATATCTCTACTTATAATTATAATATTAAAATTGCAATATTAGTAACGATTAAATAGAGACATAGACTTTTCTCTAATAAAAAGTAGTTGAAAGAGAACTGATCGAGAGAAAAAGCAACAAAACAACGGAATACTTCTTGTAAAATTATTAGTATTTCTTCACTTTATGTTGAGTTGAATACTTTTCTAAAATGAAGTTTCGCAATTTAAAGCTATAACTGTTACAGCTAAATATACATTGATAAGGAGTGAATTGAATTTATAACCTTAACAATTTAAAATATGTGGTCTATTTTCATATAAATCTTAACCACTTTCTACAGTATTTATACATTTTATACCTAGACAAATTAAGTCGGGTAACTTAAATTGTTTAAAAGATGTTTGTTTATCATATCGGATTAAAACTATTGTGATATTGTTTCGATAATCGATCCACCTATAGCTAAACGGCTTTAGTTATCTAACCAGGAATTGCTTTTTAAGTATCAAGTGATCGACATGATTTCCGAAACAGCGGTGAGAGACAAATGACAATTGGGTCCAATGTCTGAGATCAATTATCAAGGAGGAATTTCGCCACGCCCGATGATCGAGCCAACGGCTCTTAAGTCCTGATTCGATCGATGAGCTTTTCAGTTTGAGCTAAGCGAGCGGACAAGACGTATTTACAATATTATTGAACAGATTATTTTAACAATTATGACCGGATATGTCTATACAGTAGAAACATGTTTTTTTCATATTCGAAAACAATTTTAAGAGAAAAGTTTACAATAGATTGAAGGTATATTGGATATTGCTTTTTACTCTGTGGTAATGTGGCAGCAGGTTTCCCTATAAAAGCTGTAGAAGTCTTCTACTGCGTCAGTTTTGCTCATTATTGGACTAATGTTTTACCTAGTGAAGCTGAATCATGTACTTATTGGTTAATTTACATTTTTAATTGGTGAGCAAGAATTTAACCAATAATGTTTTTATTAATTAATTCACAAATAATACAATGTATAACGTTGTTGGTAGTGTTATGATTATTATAATGATTCTGGGAAATTTGGAAAATTTTACTGTAATCTATACATATGTTACGAATAGGAAAATTCGTACAGTAGATAATGTGTTTATTGTCGGAATTGCTGTCAGTGACATGGGACAAGCTATTTTAGGAGTACCACTTGTTGTTGCATCTAGTTTTAGTAAGCATTGGATATTTGGATATAGATCATGCCAGTATTACGCCTTCATTACAACTTTTCTAGGAATATCTCAAGTTGCTTTGTTAACCTCGTTAGCAGTAGATCGGTACTTTATAATAGTGCGATGTAACAGAAAACTGTCGAATTCGTTTTGTCGGAGTATTTTGACAATAACAACTTCGTTCCTTTTTGGTTTCGGATGGGCTTTAGGACCGCTTGTCGGTTGGTCAAGCTATGAAGAGGAAATTAAAGGAATAGCATGTTCTGTCAGTTGGGAAATTAAAGACAATAATCATCTTTCATAAACATTCAGTTTGCTCACATTTGGCTGGTTTATTCCACTATTCATAATTGGTTTTGGTTATACAAGTATTGCTTGGACGGTAAGTTATTGTAGAAAATTTACTTTTATATTGGTATTGAAAATAGATATCCTTAGTATTTTAAAATGACTTCTGTAGAATGTTTAACAAATAGAAAGTAAAATTTAACGTAAAGCATACAAATGAATAAAGAAGATGCCCATGTAAAAATTGTATCAGTGAATAACATTCTTTTAGAAATATTTGCATCATAAAAATATTCAACCACTTCAAATACAGCACAAGTATCCATAAACCTTCAATATATGATCATTTTACGATTCAAATATGATAACAAAAAAAAATGCAACAATCCGACAATTCCGTAAGTATTGCAGAGCATCTATCTGTCTTAATTAGAAATCTAATGCTATCTATGGTATTATATCTTTCAAAACATTTTGTAAATCTGAAATAGAGTAGATTCACAAAAACATTTAAACAAGTAATCATCGTAGGAACGCGAGTATCACATTTATGTTTTTGTATACGACAATTTCATGCATATTTTGTTGTATGCATTACCCTTTACCTTATTTACACAGATACTTTTTTACAATTTTTATATATTTTCTTAATAGAATGAATGACATTTACATCCTCGTTCAAATTAATTTACAATATTGGAGAAAATTTATGTACGTGGAAGATAAAACATTTCCTTCAAATAACAAATGACCTTGATATTCATCCAGAAATGTATTTTTCATTAACAGTGGCAGGACCAAGTAAAACATTAGATTACATATACATGTAACACAATAGTACCTGTACAATTTGTAAATTGGCGAGGAAATTTTGTTCGTTCACAAGCTTGTGTTTTGACCAATAATCTTTGGATATGTTTATGGCTTGTTATGGGCAATTTTATGTGATCGATTGAACTTAATTGTTTTCAGTTATTTTTTCTTGACGGTTACAATCTCCCAGTATTTAATACCTAAGAGCTTGTAAATACATTCACAGAGATCAACGAATCTCAAATTGTGACATCTGACTTTCTGACGCATGAATGTTGCAAAAGAAAAAATAAACTGTAAATAAACAATACTTAGCTTATGTCTCAGATTTAATCTCCTAAAGGTTAACTTGCTATTCACGCAAGTAATATTGTTAGAGAGAGCAAAGGAGTCTCGACACCAATGTTACGTTTGTGGGAAGAAAAATTGTAAAAATGACCTACAAAACTTATATTAATGGCCAGTTAATCAACACATTTTAAAGTGTCAAATAAGCCTGTATAGTATTATCACCCTTTTAAAGAATATATTAAAGTAATAAACTTTTCAACTTCTTTTAATTGCTGTTTGTATCATTTATATATTCCTGTCTTATGTTTCATATGATTTATTCAAAGGATTCCCGAGCTTCCATTGCGAAATTGAATCTTGTCTTATTTATGGCCACTTAAGGCAATTTTGCATGGCAATAAAAAAAATGATCAAGGCATTGTGTTACTTACAGATATATCAAGAAAAGTCTCTCCATCAACACTTACGGAAAAAGTCGGTCCGGAGGTCAAGTAGAGACAGGAAGTGTCTGTAACTTTATTTTTAATGATTGGTGAGTTACTTTGTCTACAAACATATAGAATATAAAACTGTATTGAAATAATAAAAATAAAGCATTTTAAATATACCAAGAGAATATTATTTACGTTAAACTGTTTTGCATAAAATCATGTTGCATTAATATGGCATATCATAATAAAATTATTCTCTAGAATTCTTTTATTAATAGGTGCTTTTATTTTATCGTGGCTGCCATATTCTGTTGTGTCGATGTGGTCAGCTTTGGGAATCTACAAATCTATTCCTGCTTGGTCACAGGTAGCCCCGGCTGTGTTTGCTAAATGCTCAATTATTTGGAACCCTATTATATATGTGGCAAGACACAGTTGCTTTCGGAAGGCGATCAAAGAGAAAATTGTATGTTTTACACACATGAATATATTAACTATAAAAAGGAAAACAGACAGAACAATAAACTTACTATATCTTAGTATGATTAACAAAAACAAAACAGAAGAAACATGTGGTGAAAACGTGTTATTGGATTCAAATTTTCACAACAACCAATCATGTGGCGATTTGGTTGAAACACTGTACATTGACGCATCTGTAAATGATAAGTTGGATATGTCTGATATGGTTTAGCCACAAAAACCAATGTGAATTTAATCAACAAAAAGCAACAAAACAAAAGAATATACTTCATACAAGATGACGAAATGTGTGCCAGAAATATTAAATGTTGCATCTTTTGGATCGTTCATTAAACACATTTCTAATTGAACACCTCACTGACAGGGAAAATATTTAAAAACTGTTTAAATTTGTTTGTATTGATTAAATATGACATGTTCTATCTTTTCACACATAATAACTTTCACAGAAATTGTTTGATCTGAACATAAAAATATAATTTGCAAGAAATAAAAGCACAAGACACAAACCTTTGACAGGAATATAGCTTTTTTAAAATACCAGTTAAATTAAACAAAATAAATACTTACTTAAACTAGAATATGTGTTATATCATTATATATGAATAGTTCGTCCAACAAAACATTAGATGGAGTCGGTGGGTCTCTTTGTAATTGAGGCATTTTAGAGCATATGAATGTTTGTGTTTTGTTTTCAAGTAAACTGGTTACTAGTTTCAAACTTTCATATTTTCTTTTTAGATTTTAGCGCGTGAACATTGAAATACATGCTTCTTTATAAACCCTTTTCATGAAATTACTTCATAGCATATCATTTTTTTATGACGTCACAAATTAAATAAGGTATCAGGGTGCATTCAAATAAAGATACGCAAATCTCAGGTCAAGCAAATGGAAATTTTATATTGATATTTAACTAACTTTATATAGGATTTTTTCTGTAATCAACATTTTTTCAAATGGACGAACTGCTTTTAAGTTTCACCTAAGTCGAAAATCAATCAATACTTTATTTGAATTGTCTGTATACTCACCTAATATAACAAAAAGTTAAAAATACTGTTTCAAGTTAGGTTTGATAAATGTAAAACAACAGTTTAACATAAGAACCGCCACTTATGCATCATAGTTTGCATAAGCAATTAAACTCTAATTTATTCATACGTACATTAATTAACCTGGAACAAATCAAGAGAAAAATAAGATTTTCCTCTTGTTTTAGTTCATTTACTCTTGACGTTTATTGTAGAATTAAAACAATTTGCGATTCTGAAACAATAGCTTGAATGTATTGATAATTATAATTGATTTTGGTGTGTCGTATTTCTGAACTGATCGTATGTGAAAAAAAGAGAACGCTCAGAGCGGATAATCTCATTTATTTTAAATCAAACAGAAGGAAGATGTTTTTCTCTGTCGAAAAGCATTAGGCTTAAAGTTTCATACTCCCGCTGGGAAAACGATTTTTTTATGTGAGACGTCGAGACATAAGAAATTACTAAGACACAAGCATTGGACAAGTTTGAGTTTAAAAATTCTCATTTAAAGAAGCACGAAAACAAAACAAGCATATTAAATTGTAGCCCCGGTTTTATGTAATGATTAAACATGAAAAATATATCACGCATCCTAGCATCACCTTAAGCTACGTTCAGTTATCAATACTTGAAGTTATTGAATTAACCGTCTCAAATGACTTTAACAGATAAAACATAATTAAATCCAAACATTTACGCAAAATGATCTATCAAGATACTCCATGAATAGGACTAAATCAAAACCGAGAATGTTGAAAAGGATAAAATTCATTTTTAACGTATTTACATGTATATAAGCTAATAATAAATATATATTTACGTTAATGGGCATTGCATCCAGGTTCCAATCTTTATTTACACGTTAAATGCGCGTTGGTGAATCATAAAACATTTTATTCCGTTTGTAACCTTCTTTAATTCATAATCAATGTTTTTGTCTAAAACCTGTTGCACGGAACACTTCTTACAATACCTCTATGCAAGTATAATTTTATTACATTTTATTAAAGGAATACTCAGGCAAACTAATCACAAAAATATTAAAATGGTTTTATGTACTCAAATAGCGCTTAAATGACAAATTTTAAAGTCCGCGCATGAATTTCTGTATAAATTCTATATATTTTTGGTTTTAAGTGTATACATATCTATATATGTTGAACGAAATTTAGACACCGAGGGAATCACCGAGCAGTTTTAAAACAAGTCATGTGACATAATCGAACCTCGGAGGTTACAATAACAGATATTGCAGATATTGTATGATTGAAACAAGTCTACATCGTTCATTTGACATGTTCTTTAACGTTTCCAGAGATCACTTTGTCAATTATCGTGAAATATTAACGTTTTAACCTGACCCACGTGTGTCAAGTTAGGAAACCACCATTTTATCCCTTACAAGGAGAAACATTTTGTTTTGTGACTGCCTTGTGTATTTGTTTTGAGGACATTTACAGTATAATGAATGAAAAATACAAAAACGAAGAAACATAAGTGCCTATGATTTCAACTGATTATGAACGTCACGTGACCTATTATGAGTTTGCGGCCCGGGGCCGAGAACTAGTTATCAGCCCGCTGAACATGTGCATGTGCAAAAACTGAAACAATGACGTCATATTTTACGTCATCAAACAGTTAACTGTAAAAGTGAAAGTAGATTTTAAGCACGAATCGCTTGATTTTATTATGAGAGCTTAACACAGTTTTTTAACTATTGAAATTTAAACTTTAAGAAATAATACAACACATTCATTCCAAAAAAAAAAAACGAAAATAAAACTTGCTTCTAGATTCTAGTGTACTTTGCACACACAAAAAGTAAACAACTCTGTAGAAGCTACTGTACAGTAGATATACAGGTCTACAGGAATTTCAACGAAAAAAAATATCAAAATATTTTTTAAGAAAAAATGCTACTATTAGATCTACCAAGTTTATTAAAGACATTAATACACGTCATAGTTGTGCCAGAAGATGATAATCGGCCCTGAAATGAATAATGCCCTCGGCCTGAAGCCCCCGGGACAATTATTCATTCTGCGGGCCGATAATCACCTTCCGGCCCTACTCTGCCGTGTATTAATCTCTTATTATTGCAATGTGCATAATTATGTGTCTAGATGGAATAAGCAGACAATTAAGGCATGCAACAAAGAATTATCTAACGAGTTTAATCAGTGAAACATGACAGGTGTGGTGGACAGATGTAGGATATCGTAAATGCACATTGTCAAAAAACATGTAAAGAATGTTTTGCTCTGTAAATGAAACATAGGTTATATTATTGAATGTTTATGACTGGTAGATATCATCATCATAAAAGAAAAGAAAAAATAACTCATCCTCGGCTATCGCCTCGAGTAACAGGATTTTCCTCGGGTGATTGTTTTACTTTTCGCCACAAACGTATGTGTTATCCTTATAATATAGAGACAAATTTTAAAAAAGTTAAATAAAATAATAATAATTAAATAACAATATACCTTGAATACAATATTAAATTACATTCGCCTTCTAGCAAACGAAACTATATTCCACAAGGCGAAAAGAAAATGTAATTTATGTATCAAACAAATTTTGTTTCAAGCATTTCTAATAATAACGTACATGAGTCCGGGACAGAAAAGATTAAATCATGGTGTCGGGCTATATATACATGAATCAATACTGTCTGAAAAAAAAACTGAATAGAACAAATAAGATGCCATAGTCATTTAATGATTTGTTAAATTATTAACTTAAATGAGATCGTTGACTCATGAGACAGAAATTCACTTGCCTTTTCATACTCATATATAATCTTGGATTTCTTTGATTTCTTTGTCGGTTACTACTATTTCTTCTTATGTATCATTGTAGTGATTAGCATATCCGTGCTTGCGCACTGTCCTGTCTTTGTTTGGAGTCCTCCTGGGCTCTTTGCCACTGGTTCTTGTTGCTGCGTCGTGTAGGGATTTCATTCATTGAACGCCTCCTTTCCTTATTGATCTTGTTTATTATATTCTATGCTCTGTAGCGTTACATGTGATAACTGTTGACAAAGGTGCATAACCAATATGTATAGCTTAATTGCCTTTTTTTCTCTTTCTACGATCAGGAGTGCATTCATTTCATATATAGAGAGAAACAAGTATATAAATTTATATGAAAAAGAGAGAATAGTAAAAAATTTTTACTCGGAGTTTTTTTATTCACTTTTATTTCAAACATTTAAATGCCATACCTTTTTAAAATGTCTTAAAAATATACGAACATATGCCTATATGAACTTTTCATTCTATTTTCAAATAATTTTACAATAAGAAATAAACAGCTTCATGAGATCTCTGGAATTTTTTCTGGCCGCGGCAGGTGTATATTAAATTGTTATTTTTCTCTTTTCTCTTTCATTTTTATTAATTTACATAAACCATGTCATGTATTTCCCTTTGAAAATTTAAATCGTATTATGTTACAAATATTTAAATCATAATAATGCTGTGAGAAGTGAATTAATAGATATCAAAGTTGTATTTTGATGCTAAAATAGTTCATCATTTACAATAAATTTGTATTTTACTATTTTTCGAATAGTCTATGAATAATTGAAAAAATGTCCTCTTCAAATCTCCAATGCAACGATAGCTACAAAATGAACAGTTTCACAAAGAATTATTAGAAACAGTCATAATAAAAGTACAAGATCAAGATTTGCCCCGAAACATAATTTCCCTACTTATTTTTGTTATTTTACAGTTACTGTAGCAATGTAAGTAATGGTTTAGTAGAGACATATTGATAACCATTTTCAATAAAAGAATAATGATAACAGCATAATTCAATAATAAAAATAGTTGAACAAAGTATTGAATTATTTCCGATCAAGGCTGCAGTTTACTACTACTTTTAACATCTGAATATATATTGTGTCACAATGTACAAATAATCATTAACGTATTAGAAGTACATTACAAAAAGCAAAACATGTTTTACACTTTCATGTATTTTATATAATATTTAGACACTTTGTACATGATTTATACATTTTCGTCTTAACTTATTTGCCTACATATATAGAATCTAAACGCTAAAAATATTAACAATATTTTTTAAGAATTCACATACAATAAAACAGATTTAAGTAATTTCATTTTTTTCTTTCTTAGTTTCAAGAGATGTAAGTAGTGTTCGGGGTATAATAATGATTTTGTTAATTTTTACATAAATAACAAATAGGAAAATATTATCATAAATTATTATCAACAGGTAATACATAACAATATTTAAAAATAAATGCTTAACTTTATATACAACGCTGTCTGCTAAATAAAGTAATAACAATATAACAAAATTTAACATCTAAAAGATTGGATTAAATGGTATTCACAGTGCTTACTTTATACTTAACATAAAATAAATCAATAAATATCATTAAGCGTAAATACTTTCAAAGCATTATTTGAAATCCGCCATTCTAAGACAACTGTTATTAGAAAAATATTTTATTGTAAAAATTGTTCTAATTCAACTTAAAAATATAACTGTCTTATCTTATATAATAATAAACATCAATTTACTAAAATAGAGTGAAAAAAAATCCCTAAAGAAAGTCCAACGCGGCAAAATTGAAAATGTTGCAGACTCGGTTTGATCGAGCCTGTTCATGGACGGTACTGTCAAGTGCAAACTGCCGTCCACGCCCCCTAGCACCGGCTTAAGCAGAATTCAACATTTAACATGAACTGGTAAAATTTAGAATTTTGAAACATCCGCAGATGTGTTCATATGGCGGTTATCATGGAACCTTCAATGTGACACGTTAGTGCCATTCCATGAAAATGTTAAGGTTGGTTTAAATTAACATTTCTTGAAGTTTAAAATAAATAGTTCGTGGATTGTAAGACGAAATCTTTTTATATATCTTACATAAATATTTGATTATTTGATATGCCTGTACTAAGGGGGAATATTATTCAATGATTTGAAAAAAAAGACAATATTTTTATCTCTTGTCTATGACTAATAATTTTCTTTTTTTTAACTTTAACTGGTTTGTCCAGAATAAATTTGTGAATTCGGGCTTGGAATTTATAGTCTTTATAACTTATGTTTTCCATCCTCCATAAATAATAACATTAATAAAACAAATTTGATGCAAAAACACGTCATTTAAATAATCATATTGAGGCTATATTGTTTTTTTTATGATAATCATTATGATTGATGATTATGTATGATTTATTCACGAAAAAAAACAGAAACAGCAATGGATCTAAAATTGAGTCTTGAGTTAGAGGTAAAATTATGTACGTCTATTTTTACGTTTCCTAATTGAATTATTTGCATATGATTTGACAGGTTTTAATGATGTTGCAGAAAAGTGAAAATTTTGTAAAGCTTATAAAGAAGACTTTCACTATGAACTAAAACAAAAGCCTTATCAGGTCTTACAATGTTGTACCTATATATTTGTCACAATCAACATCTATATCTAGGAGTGTTTAAGGTGAATAAGGGCCGTATAGCATTAATGCTTATTTCGAGATCCTGATTGCTTATTTATCAAACGTTATAAAAGCTTAATTGATTAGCTTTATACCGTTCAAAAATCTGGAATACTGAAGTGAAATAGAAATTGGTGGAGAGTTGCCTTTCCGTACATATTTGGAAATCGGAATGACTCGTGCATTATTCATTTCATCGGGAAACGTTTCATGTTCAGTAATATTATATAAGATATATATTTCATTTGTAAGCATTTGTTCAACCCACTTCAAATGCATAACACATATCCATAAGGTTTTATTTATTTACATTGACGACAATACTTTGATTTAGATTAACAACATTGGAAAAGTTATAAATATATTTTTTATTATTATTATTATTATAATTCATCTGCTTGAGCTAAGTAAAGTGTTTCAATTGATGGCAGTCATCATGTTACTATCTTACAAGTCATAACAAACATCAGAAATATAGCAGATTGTCAAAAGTAATAAAAGACAGACAGTGTAAGTTGAAATAAATCTACATTTCGTAGCATCTTAAATTTGCAAATACGTTTCTCGGGATTAATTACCCAATATAAATTCATTGTCCACTACAATAACAAATTTATTTTCTGTTTGTTTTGTTTAAGCTTATCTTAACATATCATTCCAATTCCAATTTGAATATATTTCATCTTGAGCTTTTAATACTGGAGTTCAGACCCATTTACGATATGGTTCATATAAATTTGTTTGAAAGGGGAGACATTTATTACACATAAATTCCTGAATAAGTTTTACAAGCAAAATTCAATTATAATTTTACTTAAACAATTTCAATTATCTAATGTTCTTAATGAAAATATAATTCTGTGCTTTTTTCATCGCCAAGAATGATTTGATGACAACTTTTGTTCTAAACCTTGTCTGCATTCTATAATTTACTTCGATAAAACTATTTTTTTTTAAATTATCTTTCTTATCTTGGTAAGATAATTATATGGTTGACAAATCATATTATCGATAAAAGTTGATTTTACAACTTGGTTATGTGTGTAAGTAAAAACCTTTGCTCATTGTACATATATTTCGTTTACTTAAAAAGAATTCATAAATGTTCGATAAAAACATAGTAATTTTAGCATAATTTTGAAAAGATTAATTCCAATCTCAATATAAAACAATATTCTTTGCATATAAGAAACAATATTTTATTTAGGTATCTGATAGTGTTGTGTAAAGGGCGAAAAGTAAAAGAAAATGACTTAACAAACCTTTTTCATACGTAAAAGTGTACTGTTTTGGAAATGTTTCTTTTTTAAAAAAGATAAATCTGCCGCGTAATGTTCTGTAACATGTGTTACATATATATAACACGTATGCATTAAATGATCCGATTTATAACATTTACTCAATTTAAACCAACTCTGATCAAGGAAAAGCAAATGTCTTCGTTATTTTTCTGATTTTTTCCTGATTAGGCTTGAATTACATTTTCCATGTAACGTTATATATTTTTTATGGGAATTGAATATTGCTTCATAAACGTCGAGAAAGAAATGTAAGGACTGAAAATGGGATTGCGTAAATGATGTATTGCTTTTTTAGTACTATATAGATACGTAATCAGTGGCATCCTATTTGAAGTGGATGTTTGTGTGGTTTTGTGTTCAATTTTATCTTTAGGAAGTAAAACGATAGCAACATGAATAATAATAATAAATAATACAATCGTTGTTTATTATATTTTTTTCACTGCAATTTAATACAAATATTGGCTTAAGGAATAAAGTACGTGTCAATGGCTTATTATACAATATTATATTTGTTTTTTTAATGGAAATAAAATTTATAGTTATGAACTGCTAAAATGTAGAACTAAATCATTATGGCTTACGTATGGATAGATGCACACTTTTGTGGAAAGTTCTGTTTTTGTGCTAAAACATCGTTAATGACGCGCGCAGTACATTTAGTTGTCGTACATAAATATAAGAAATTGTAGGATTTATAAGAAGAAATGTAAACGCTTGAAAAATAAAAGGTTGTTCATACTTCCTCGAACAAATCAGCATTTAAAACGTCAAAATTGTATGTTTTATTTTTTGAATAATATCATTAAATGTGTTTGAAATGACCAAATTCTTCAACCACACAATTGTATTTCCAAATTTGTTATCGGCTTTTGAGAGAAATAAATAGATTTATGTTAAGTGCGTTAATTGCATGAAGCTTAGTACTTAGCCATTCGTGCATTGTGTTCAGTGTTTTATCATAAAAACCATAATCTATTATATCCTTGATCTAGAATTCAGTATTCATATAATTTGCGATAAAAAGAGTCGTAAGACACAGTTCTTTTCTTTATTCATATAATTTCTTTGCTAATTACTTCAAGGTTCGTTTTTCATAACAAAAAAAAAATGAAAATATTGCCTCTGGATAAGATAGTATACATACTGAAATACGCATCGGTCCTTAAAAGCATTTGAAAAATGGCCATTAATTTGTTTACAAAATTGTGTTATGTTAACTGGTAAAACAGCGTGCAAACATATAAAAAGACATACATGTAAAAGACAAATCACTGATTATATGTGCTGACATTCTTGCAACTACGTAAATAATATGATCAATATAATTATACCAAAAACAACTGACATTTCAAAGTATGCTCTCGTTTCTTTAACGACGACAATTTGACATTATCTTCACATTACAATCTAAATCTACGTTTTCGTATTTTAAGTCTAACGCATTTCAATTAAAAGTAAAAGACGAGTATTTCTACCAAGCAAAAATGCTTAATGACTGCTGCAAAAATATAACATAGTTCTAGTCCCTCTAAACAAGTGACCAACCTCTTTTGATTGCATCTGAAGGACCAAGTGGGAAACTCTATGATGGATAGTTCGTAAAGCCCTTTGGGACTGAATTGTCTTAATGTTCGTCTTCTGTTTTGCTTCGTCGGGCCCTTGTAGGTGATTTTTTTGTTGCTCTGTCTTCCTTTAGGACATTGAGTACTTTTGTTATGGTCATTGGGTTTACTTTTATATGTTTCTACATGATCATTTTAATGTTTAACTTATTTAACCTTTTGTAACCATGACAACGGTTAGAATTTCACTTGGCGGGGATTCATTTTATTTACACTGTCTCGTTTATAGGAACATGGTGGGGCTAAGAGCGAGGTTTGGTACACCATTAACCGGTTTAAACTCCCCAGCAGTCATTATTATGCTGCTGACCGTTCCAAGGCGGCGCCCCACTCTGTTCCTCAGATGTATGTCTATGTTGTTTCATACTGTTTTGGTGACACTTTTGGTGTCCCTTGTTGTTTTATCGTCTACGTTAAGTACCTTCCCCATTGTCTCTAGTTTTTATTTCTTTGATTACCCCCCCCCCCTTCCCCCGGTCTCCTGTCCCCTTCTCCTTTGTGGGCCTTTTATTATTTTCTTTGAATTCCAAATCAGTTATAAAAATTATTTATCTTTAATGTTTAACCTGTCCGTGCTCTGTCTTTGCCCTGTCCTGTTTTGTTTGGGGTCCGCCTGGGCTCCTTGCCATTGGTTCTTGTTGCTGGGTCATATGGGGGTTGCGTTCATTGAACGCCGCCTTTCCTTGTTGATCTTGTTTATCATATTTGATGATTACCAAGTTGTCAACAGATTTGATATTCAGCTTTAAAATCATTGAATAATTAGCAAATAATGATTCTAATTTCCATCCATATCGTGAAATTCGCGATCAAATAATAATTCGTAGTTAATAAATTAATATCTTGTGTTAAAGTGGATACTATTATATGAAATAATTTTTGCATGTGTTACATCAAGTAAATGCTAATATACAACTCATATGATTTTATAATGCGAAAACCTTTTGAAGCGTTTTATACCTGCAAGGGTTACTGCGCTGATCAAATGCTTTGCCGTGCATTAACATCAAAAGAAGCAAGACGGCGCATTACGAAACCCAAGACCACAGTGATTTGATGTCAGTTTGCTCTCACGATAATACCTTAACAAATCAAAATATGCTTTTAGGTTGACACCACTGGTAATTATGAAAAGAAAAACAACACAATACACCGACTTAGTAGAACTAATTTAGGGAACTGGATATTAGCGGATTTTGTGACCAAGATTGGAATTTAATGAACGGGTGTTAATAGGTTATAACTACGAAGGTGTTCGATACACTGGTTCTCCAAAATAAACGGAAATGCTTAAAACATTGTTTTTGGAATTCAGTGTCAATCTAATTGGATTTTTAGAAAGGAGTGCTTGTGAATATGTCAATTTGTCGAAATTTATTACTTTTTTAACCAATATATTTTCTCTTACCAGGCATTAATTTATCAAGTAACAGTTTAACATTACTTGACAATGCCTAGACGGGAAGTAATAATGGACTAATTTTATCATAACTACATGCTATCTTAACTTACAGATCTAAAACTAAGCAAATGTTACAAATGAGTTACAACTAATTATATAAGAATGAAAGAAGATTACTATAATATTTAATCTTCCTAAAAACATTATAACAAATACTTAATAATTATTAACAAACAAATTGAATTTAACTCAAGTAATATATCAAATTAATGTTGAAAACTTAGCACGGACTTTGTCATTGATTTAGTAGTATCTTAAAATAGAAACCTTATTCTCTTAAATATATAAACAAATTGCATTTGTTAAAAAATATGTGTATATGTATAAAGCTATATAGCTGGTACAAAATTTTTGTTTTTGATTTTAAAAAAAGAATACTGACAAAATTCTAGTTTTCAATAAATATAGTAATTAATTGCCTTAAAACGAGTGACGCATGCACAAAGTCATTGCAAAAGGGTAAAAAAAAGTCTGGATACAAAGTGATCCCTCGGAAGCATTAATCACAACAAAATTACAAAAGAATTGCAGACTAGATTTAATTGAGTCTGTACATGAGGGATAATGAATACTTGCAACATCCCTCACGCCCCCTAGAACCTGCTTGAGGGGTACTCAATTCTCAACACTTAACAGTGCTGTCATCCTGTTTACATACTATATTTATGTGTTAAATAACAGAGACACATTACGTTACAACTCGTTCGAGAATAAACCATAAGATTATGGAACCAATATAATTTTACTGTTTAAAAATTTTATAAAATTATTTCATAAGATATAGCTTTATACCCTTATATACTCTTAGGGCAATATCTTATAATATTGAAATAATAAAATATAACATTTAATATTAATATCTTTAATACTTGTAGTATAAATGATAAGTCATATATACAATATAGTTTAATAAAACGTCTTCTAATAAAAGCAATTTTGAATTTTTATTACATGAATATATCTTAAAAGTTAGTACTTTAAAAGTATATGATTCTATGTCTCAAATGAAACTTAAATATAGTACACGGAAAACATCAGATACAAATTGTTCATGGTTGTCGCATGTAACTAATTACGTTTACAAGTCACAAATAGTTTAATCAAAGGCAAGGAAACAAGACGACTATCAATTTTATGTTTTTCAACGCCTGAAAAACATTTCTGATTTCTAATGCGGAAGGTTTTGCGTCAAATCTCACTGTTTTATTCCGAACACCGTCAGGTTAGTGTGCCACAATGTGTGAATTATGATATCAAAACATATGTAAATTTTTGTAACAATTTAGAAAATATGAACAGATGATTGCATTACGTGTTTTTGAACATTCGAATCATTCAGGAAAATATAAAGAAATAAACATCCGCAAGTGAGTAAAACATTTGAGATAACATAATTCCTATAGAATGCCACAATCGGCAAAACTAGTCATGTTACCGACTCAGTTTGATTGAACCTGTTCATGGAAGGTTGTGGTAAATGCAAGCTTACATCGGCCTCTGGCACGGGCTTATGCAGTATTTACATAAAAACAAGAAATATCAATGCAACAAGTTCGTGCCTTTTTAGTTGTAAAACATATTTTGAAAGTTCTTATTTTTTATCGAAATTCATGAAATGAACAGAAAGACATTAATGAAATTGCATAGTTCTTAAAGCGCATGTTTTCATTTGTAACATTTTTATGACACTCCGTTTTCACAAAAAATCATAATCAGGATCAAAATGATCCTGGTAGCATTTTCCATACTTCACGAAACTAATTGCATCAAATTTGGAACAAAAAAAAATGTTGGGATTAATGTTGAGATTAATGTTTCTAGATACATATGAGGCTTAGACAATCCCTTTCATGAAACTGATTTTCGAGTTGGTAGTATGTCGTGATATTTTATAAAAATGTCGGTAAAGAAATTGAAACTGTAAACAAATGATGATATTGTATAAAAAGACATCTGAAATAAGGAAAGTTTGATCTTTACTGATATCTAGCAATGAATTTGATTCCCCATTATGCAAATTATTACAAAATCACTGTCATTTTAGAAAATTCGTGATTTATAGGAGACTACGTAATACGCTTGTTTTGAAAGTTTGTAAGCAAATCACATAGATAGGAAATTCTGGAATTTTAATAAAGATCCCGTCAGAAATATAATGTTTTGTATGTTGTTTAATCGATTATTTATATATTTGAAAATTCCTGTGTTCACAAATTGTATGATTTTTTATAGCATTGCAATTGATGGACATAAATAAAAGTATCTTGAGGTTTCCATTTTTGACCATTTTATTATAGTAAATGGAGATAAATGTCGTCATTATAGCGAAATTATGTATTGCACTCTATCTCAAGAACAAATGAACTTTCAGAAATTAAACATCTCTATTATTTGCATCGTATACCTTGCCTTATGACAAAAATCGAAGGTGTTTCTTTTATGTCGCATTTCTAAATAACAGGAATCTCAATAATTCTCATTTCTGAAAACATAATTGTTTCTTTTAAGTGAAATGTAAGTCCGTACATTTTCTCTGAAAAAAACTTTATATGGAGACTAGTAAGGTTTCATTGACATAAACGGGCTTGTTGATATTAAAATACTATTTGGTCAAGGCTATTTCCAATATCTTGTGTGCAAGATCATTCGCCCAACTTTTTTTCAGGAAAATTATTTTACTGTACTGTGCAAACGGTCTAAAATGAAACAAGTTTATTGATAAATGCTTTCAATTCAGATCAGTTTTTTTAAAAAAACCACTTAATGCTGATATCTTATTTCATGTTTTTAGTCTATTTCTTTATGTTGTTTGTTGTTATATTTAAAAAATGGTCATTAATCATTAGAAACGAAAAAATAATTACTTTTAAGAAAGAAAGTCCTGAATCTAAAGTGAATATATCTATGATAAACACACTTCAGATAAGTATTTCAAATGTTGAACGAAATAACAACAGATATGTATCATTCGGATATTGTTTAAAAGACATTGCATAAAATATTGTTGATAACATATTTTGAATCAATGTAGAAAAAAAAATTCTTAATAATTGTATTACCTGCTTTATAAATATAACTTATACCGCATCATGTATCTCACACGTACCAACGACATCCAAATACATGTATATTAATTTATAAAATATTATATTTTTTGAGGTTGTGTGTTATGTCTGATACTAAATACTATCTACGGTATTACTACTGCATGTCAGACCTTCTTCTTTAAATACAATCAAGAATGCTAGACATATACGTTTGCATTTTCAAAAGTAGTTTTCAAAAGAAACACTTTACATGTCTGGAATATTGGCAACGAACGCCCTGCATTTCATAAAAGCAGCAAAAGTAAACAAAGTAGTTTTTTGGCTTCCATACAAAATTCTAAATCACAAATGGTAGTAATTGCCTTAAAAGCAACAGAAGCTTAACATGGTTCAGGTAATTGCAAAGAATATATTTAACTAAAACAAGACCAAATGAAAATAACAATAAATATTTTCTGGGGCATAACGGACCTACTAAAAGTGCATAAGAAGATTTTTATACAATTTTCAGATGTTATGATTTAAAGAGTTTGGACCTAGCGTAATTTCCTTTTACTTTATATGAAAAAATGTAAAAACCATTTCTGAAGAGAGTAAAATGTCTCGTTTAAAAATACAAGTTAATTGGACTTATTTATGTTGATCAATTGAAATATAATACTGATCTTATTACTGAAACAAGTTTGCCATTAAACAAAGAAATTTAAATGATACGTTTTTGTTGTAACAAAGACAGATACGTTATAAAAGGTAAAAAGAAACAGTGATCGGTAGGTAGTTTAAAGTGCTGAGGGGTGCGGGCTTCTTTATCTTTACACTTTGATGTCATGGTAACAATCAAATACAAAATTATTCTAAGAATTAATATCCAAGTAAACATTTTTATCTTTATAATAGGTAAAAGATATTTAGTAACTCTATGAAATTCAAATTTATTTCATTTAATAATCTTGCTAATGACGTAAAATGTCTTCATGTCTGTCGGTCCTTAAATAGATTTAATAAATGTAAAAGTGTTTAATAATTTGTTCTTACTCTTTTATTCTCTAAGACGGTAAGTGTAAAGAAAATGAAAATCTTTCTTGTCAAAAGATTCCTATAAAATTTCTGTCAGTTGTCAATAAATCGATCTGTTAGAAAAGCTTTTATGTGCGCTATTACTTTTCTAGCGCAAATTGCCCATGTTTAAAGACTGAATTTTTTTTCATCTTCATTTTGAATTATTATGTTCTCTATTTTGTACCTTTAATATGTACTATCTTTGTTCTGTCGTTTTGTGTTCATTAAATTTTCCGAGCTTTGTTTATTACCAGACAAATATAGTATTATTAAATTTAAATAATCATTTGAAATGCTACATATGGAATCTTCTGGGACAAATTCATACACAATAGTTTCTCAATAGTGGCACGGTAACAAAGTTATTATATTTTTATCTTCGTGTACAAGATGATGCCCTTATTATTTTCTAAAATAAAACAAGCTTAAAGCGACGTAAGAAATTCTAAGAGCATATTGGTAATGTCGTTCTTAAAGTCCCATTATGCCTTAGAAATACTTTTATTTTTATTTCTCAAAAGCTTTTTAATGTTGGTATACTTTTATAGTATCCAAAAAGTTACTTATTAACCAATTACCTGAGCCATTTGTTTTCATCTGCTGCTTTTTGGCGGCTGTAAGTAAAGTGCTAGTGAATGAGTATTTTGGAAGTCAACAATACTACTTTGTTTACAATTTGCTACTTTTATGACCAATAAGTTTACATTTACCGCTTCTTTATTCAGGGAACAAGCATCTAACATTCTCTAAAACAAAATTTTAAACATTATAAGATACATTTTTGCCCTTTCTAAAGAAGTAAAAATGTATTTATTTCGTCCTTAATTCATTTTGTGAATGAAATTTATATAAACTTGTTCAAGAAATAATTTACTTAGAAGTAGGTTATAACATAACAATGGTACAGTTTTTATATTACAAACTTTTCCTTTTTTCGGAAAGAATTTTAGAAATATTTAAGAAATATTTAAGAAATATGATAGTTACATTTAACCCGTAATTTGCTTGAACCAAGACTGATCAGGATCCATGCTGTTTGCTTATCAACTCTTTTACAAGTAGAGAAACTGATAGCGAATTGCATGGATCCTAATCAGACTGCGCAAATGCGTATTTTTCAATATACAAAAATATGGTTACAATAGTGCGTAAACAAATTTTCACAGCTTATTTGTCATTATTAATGATTAAATAATCAAATAAATGTGTATACAAAAATATCTTTCAGTTATAACAAGAGGTTTACGTATGCCGGTGTTTAATTCATTCCAACAAAAAAGACCGTTAGTCTAATTTATATCATATTGTTGAACATTTAAGTGAAGTTAAGCACATCAGAGATGTTGCATTTTTTTTTCTTTAATTTTTTCTACTTCATTGTATTATATTAATTACAATCGTTAGTTAATATATTATAATCTATGATATCATAAGTATTGAATTATGATGAATGAGACGGCATTTACAAGACGGTACATTAATTTATTTGTAGGATTATTTAATGTTAAAAATATAAATAACCCTAATATTGTTATTCCAAATGAATAAAAGTGAAAACTTATTCATCAGTTTGTCCGGAATAAACACAAAATATGCTCAAGAAATTACAAAAATCAAATACAAAATAATCTTTTCTGTGAAGTTCGTTTCTACTTTAAAAACCATTGAAGTCATTGACCACTTACTTGATTTTTTTTCATAGTGACTTAGAATGAAACAGGTGGTGTTTAAATACAATGAAAGAAGTAAAAAACATATTGATTTTTAGCATGCTCAATTTTCTTTTGTAAGAAGTACTCGTTGGTAAGTAAAGGCTATAGCATTTATTTTACGAGTATTGACATATAACAATATCAACATCTTTTTAAGGATGAATGTTATTATCATGTAGAATCTTTACTTATGTAAACGTTGATTATGTGTCAAGTAAAGCAATTAAAGAACAGAAATGCAATAATTGAATTAGCTCTTTACTCAATGTATGCAGTTTGCCATATTTTTGGTTCATGATATAATTTTACTATAATATTTATA